>NC_056735.1:469639512-469697012 GCF_019279795.1 Protopterus annectens
CCTTCCACAGAGATTTGTCCAGTCATGTAAAATTACCATAGACGGGCAATCTATGTATCAGAAAGGGTTATAGCAGAGGAAAATCATTTATCATAAAGCTTACTTCTCATGGTAACTTTTCTGAATTCCATACCATCTATAAATCTTGTCCACTATCCTTTGAAAATTCTAAACAATAATTTGACTTTTCCAGATATTGTCCTTACTAGTGAACTGGTCATTAATGCTTATTTTATATGACTCATATAATTTTTGTTAGAATTATATACATGGCACACTAGTCACCGATATAGGACTGCATTGTATAATACTGTGCTTTACATAGATCATATAAACCCTATTAGTACTTAAAGCCATGATCTCTGTGTCACTGCTAGAAGAAAATGTCCCTGAGTTATTTCAACATAATATTTGAGATGTAACAGATAATGATTGCTTTGAGCTAATCACTTATCTGCAGCATTACAATAAAATTGTGTACCTAATCTCCCTTTTGCAAATACTATAACAGTATTAGAATTATTTTCTGCCTGAAAACTAATACTCTGTGACATATGAATATCAAAGTTATTTAGAACACTTTAGATTACTTAAAAATGTCCCAGACTGTGCATTATGGTCAGCAAAAGCAAACATGATTCTGAGGGGGATGGTTTCAAGAAAATAAATGCTACAGAATTTATTTTAAGAATTTACTGAGAAATACCCAAGGTTGTCTGAAGTGAAGAGCTTAAAGTCTCTTTATTGTATATTTTAATCAATAAGATCATTTAATGCAAATATATATAGTTTCTTGCTCAAATTATCAATTCAGGAATTTATGGACACTACATTAACGACCCAGGAGACTACTGAGATTTATGCAGGAAACATCTCTATATTGTTTTGATCAGGTCTGACACAGACAGCACTAGCTATCAATAACTAATCAATGCAACTGTCTTAACATTTGTCAGACCCTCAGATTCTTATCTAGTCTAAAGCATAATCAGGCCAGTGATATCTTATGGACTTTTTAGGTAAGACAAACAGCCACAGTTAGATCTTTATACAAGAGTGTGAAAAAAATAAGTTGCCATGTTGAAAGTTAATAATGCTGGTATTACTGTTATATAACATTATAATCCAAGGAAGCACTTTTAGAATAAAAGAATATCTTTATATTAACTGCAAACTCGAGTTTGTGTTAAATTATTAAAATTCAAGATCTATATCTGGACCACAGTTTTATCTTTAGTGAACTAAAGAGGAAGCATAATTCTCATGAAAATCCTGGGATGTTAACAGATTTGCAGAAATACAGCAGTGCCCAGAATTGTTTTGTTTATACTGCCATCAAATGGCAAAGTGGTGCATTGCATCATATTTGACAAACTGCTAACTCGTAGTTTAAAATTGTTATTATTTTAGAGGCTGCAGCATTAAATAATTCTGTTAACTTGCAGTCTTACATCTTCTGTTTTTGACAGGGTAAGTGTACAATTCTTATTATGAACATTCAAAAGGAAGCTATGCAAAAACAGTACTGTGAAGAAAGTGAAGTACTTGCAGAATTTTGTGAAATATGGCATTTTATTTGTAAAACAGTTTTGTTGTATTATAAGACATAAAGTAGAAGAAGTATCAGCAGAAGCAGAAAGATTATTAAATGATCACACATAACATAGGAAATCTTACATTTGTATAAATGAAAAACAAACCACATTAATACAATTTTAGTTCTAAACATTATGCATCACAGACCCTGTTGAGACAACAGTAGTTGCAAACGTTATAGTTCACTTATAGTATATACAGTCATTGTCAATTAAGTATTACATAGCTCATTCAAATCCTGCCCTCTCCCAAATCTTACTCTTCCCTGCATATAACGTTTGCACAATTACCACCCTTTCCCATGCAGCTCCTTCCCTCCTCCAAAGATCTCAGTTCAAGTTGCCCAATCTCAGCTACCATATTCTCCACCTCCAGTAAAGCTGGCTCAAACTTTGACTTCACCTTCAAGTAATTGCTCCTTTGGTAGCCACCACAACTAGACTCACCAAAACCCCACCATAGGTAGCTCTGATTTTGCACCACAGTTCAAAAACATCGTCTTCCTAGCCACACCAGCCTGCCCACCTTCATCTCCAAAAAAGGAGTATGCAGGGAATCCCTAAAGTCTGCCAACCCACCACACACCCAGAAAACATGGTCCTAACCACCTCTGTCCTCTCCATCACACCTCCAACACCCGCTGTCCACCAAAGGAAAAACACTTAGAGTCCACCAGAGTATAAAAAATACCTGTGCAAACACCCTGAAGTAAAGATCCCAAATCCTCCAGACTCTTCTGCATACCTGGAAGACACACACATATCCTCCAATGTTTCCCTTTGAACTGCTTATTGAATCTCTCCTTCCAGTCCCTTCCAATCCTCTTTGACTTATTCCCACAGTCATCATGCAACATTCTTTATGGTCCAACAACCATTCTCCCTTTAACTTCAGCCTATGTCCTAGATTCTATCAAAAACTCTACCATTGATAGTCTTTCATCTAGGACCCCCCCTCCATTTCCCTGTCCCTGCCTATACTCCGACATCAATCCCTGATAGGGAAGGCAATCTCTAACCTGCAATCCAAATAAATTCCCAGCATCCTGCCACTCTATTGCTCTTCCCTTTCTAGTTATCAGCCCCAAATACCCTGGATCCCTCACAAGTTCTTTTCAACAAATCCCCCCCCCCCCCACAAACATTGTCTGCATCCCCAACTGCAGCCATCCTTATCTACAGACTTTCCCTTCTCCACTCCCATGGTGACTTACTTTTTAAAATACTTTCCACCACCCTATAAACATAATACTCTGCATGATTATCATTATTATCCTCAAGGGTCTGCATCCAAAACCCCAGCCTCTCCCCATTTCTTGAGCCTCCCCCCTGCACCATCACCATCCCTCTCCATTCTGAACCACAGTTGTCTGCTTGTGCCATGCATAAGAGCCCCAACAGTGTTGCCCCAACATACCCCCCCCAAATTGGACAATCACAGTCTCCCCTGTTCCACTGGAAGAATCACACTATCCCACCTGACCCCTGCTGTCCTCCCCTCCCAGACAAAATTCTTCAGCCATTTTCCAATTGTTATCCACAACTTCTCCTCTGGTTGACAAAAACATGCCCGACCCATGCACAAAACCAAAGGGACCAAAAACATTCCAACTGCCTGCATCTCTCTATCCATATCTGGGTCTACTTTCATTTACCGAAATCTCAGTTGACCGACACGCGGAAGAGGGAGACGAAATGACCGACAGGTAAGTTTACCAAAAAGGTGATGTGCCGACAGCAGACAGAGCGACAAGGGTAACGTGTGAGCACGTCTTGGTAAGTGTGCGATAGTGACGGAGTTAGGAGCGGTCAGGTAAGTGTGCGTTGTTGTGGGATTTTGGGTTAGGGTGTGGGATAGGTGAGTGTGTGGTAGTGTCGGAGGTAGGGAGGTAGGGTTTGGGTAAGGTAAGTGTGTGATAGTGACGGAGTTTAGTTTAGGGATGGGTGAAGTGACTTAGGTTTGGAGTGCAGGTAGGGTGAGTGTGCGATAGTGACGGGCATTTTGTTTTGGGGTGGGTTAAGTGAGTTAGGGTTAGGGTGCAGGTAGGGTGAGTGTGCGATAGTGACGGGCATTTTGTTTTGGGGTGGGTTAAGTGAGTTAGGGTTAGGGTGCAGGTAGGGTGAGTGTGCGATAGTGACGGGCATTTTGTTTTGGGGTGGGTTAAGTGAGTTAGGGTTAGGGTGCAGGTAGGGTGAGTGTGCGATAGTGACGGGCATTTTGTTTTGGGGTGGGTTAAGTGAGTTAGGGTTAGGGTGCGGGTAGGGTAACTGTGCGGTAGTGTCGGACCTTAGGGTTAGGGTTTGGGTTAAGGTTAGTGGATATGTGATTGTGTATGATGTGTAGTTTACGTTGTTTGTGTCGGTGTAATTGTGTCCGGTTTTGTGAATTGTCGGTTGTGTGAATTGTCTGTGTTGTGTGGTTTCGGTCATTAGGGTTCGATGTTTTGTGTGTCGGTGAAGTGTGGTGTCGGTAAGGTAAAGTAGATCCCCATATCCATATAACAAAGCTTCCAGCTTCCCAGTTTTTTTGCATCATCTTCTCTTTAGTCAAGAATTATTTCTTTTGAGAAGACAAATATAATATGATCAGGATGGAATAAGAATGTAGTCATGATGTTAATAATACCACATACCTTAATAGTTATTATTTTGTTCATCTTCAACATACTCTGCTTCACAGCCTCATGTCCTAAATCTGTTGTTATTGTCCTAAATAATTAGCAACACCTATACATACTTTGGCAGCAAGAAAAGAGAAAGTTCATAGGTGAGCCATTATTGATCCATAACAGCTAATGTCATGGATAACACAAGATTTCTGAGTACAAAACAGACTACAGAGACAGGGAAGTCAAAACAACAGAAAATGCATGGAAAACCCTAAGGAATTTGTAACTTGCTTAAATAATTGTGCTGCTAGCTGTTATACAACATGGAAAAATGGTAGGAAAAAACTAAGGTATGATTGATTTGGGCATGAAACTGTACTGGGAAAATCACTTCCTAACTATGAGTTAAAGGAAAACTCTGCTTCTCCCACAATTTAACTCAGTCCTTAGGTTTCTTTTCTCACTACAATATGGGTTCCGTATTGTGCAGGTACCAGAAACCTGCTTGTGCTTCTTAAACTTTTATTTCCTTGCATTGGAATCAAAGGAAGGGAAAGCTTACCTTCTCACATAGTTTGCAGAGGAATTCATCTCTGCCTAAATGGCATGACATCTCAAAGACACAGTTAAAACTGTAGTTTAACCTGTCAGGTACTGCTGTCAGTTTTAAATGGACAATTATTCCTGCTAATGTCAGGAACACAGCAGCTGATATAAAAAAAGACAGTAAGCTGTGGAACTATTTCCCAATGTTTTATTTGCAGAGGGGAACAGATCTTAATACTTCCCTTTCATAGCAAAACAAAGCAATTAGATTAGTCAGAGGTTTAAAGGTAGTTGTCACCTCCTTTAACCAGATTACTACTAAGCTAAATGCCTTTGTGGGTCATTTTAAACCTAGACAATTACCACATGTGAGAATCAAACCCTGCATCTTGTGCCTTTAAGGTAAATACCTTAATCATTATGCCAACCTCCCAAAAAACTCCAGTCAAACTCTGTCTCTTGTGTCTACAAGATTAAGTGTCAACCATTATACCAAAATTTGTCTTAAGACAAATTTACATAAGCAGTAACACAGCATTGACATGTTAAGCTTTAAATGTTGGTTATTTATAATAGTTTATATGTTAAGATAACTTAAATGTAGTATCAACGATTTCTGTTACATTTAGAGAAAACTCAGAAAATATTTTTTCTGTAAAGTATCAACATATTTACCATTTTCAAGCCCCCCCCCCCACACACACACAGGCAGAAAGAGAGGCATGTGGCAACACTATCAACTAGGTGCACTGGTAATGGTCATATAAAGCTTTTTTTTTACATTTTCCCAGAGGTGGATGCATGTCTGGTACAGGCAGATCCATTGTAAGACATTCTTGCTGACTTTGAGTCAGACCTTACATTATTAGAGTCCACTAAGGAAATGTGACAATTTTTGTCAGCTTCAATATACAGCTGAATCTATTTTAACATATGTTTACTATGTGCTCTTGCATTAAAAACATTAAGAAAAGGAAATCAGAAGTGCTTAACTGTGTTTAAATGCACACACACACACGGGGATATCTCTCTCTCTCTCTCTCTATATATATATATATATATATATATATATATATATATATATATATATACACACATATACGTGTGTGTGTTTATGTGTATTTATGGTTCCCCTTCATATGATCAAATTTCTCTAAACTCGAAAGTCATAAACTCGAAACCAGAATCTCGAATTTAGAGAAACTTGAACATATGAAAGGGACAAAAAAAAAATTAACACCTTTCAAATTACTTCACAGGGGGGCTTCGCCCACACCCCACCTACTTAAATATACCTACTCCAAAATCGCACTATAGTGAAGGAAAGGGAAATCTCCCATTCCACGCTATATGTGTAAGCGCAACACAGAAGATTTTCCATTCCTCCGTTATAGTGCGGTCATGGAACATTTACATTTAAACTGCTAGGGTACAGGGGACCTGGCCCCCTGCAATAAGATATGTTAACTTTTTATTTTTTTAAACCTAAGGCTCCCATTCACAAATTTGTGGGAATGGAAGTTTGAAATTCTGGTCTCAAGATTATGAATTTCGAGCTTCCATCATTCGATCTTGTGAAGGGGAACCATATTTATATATAGATATACATATAAAGTTACACAAAATTTCCATTTTGATTTTTTCTTATTTAAAGGACATGAAGTACACACACAGGCATATAATCTAGTTTTCCATTATACACTTACTCACACACACACACACACACACACACACACACACACACACACACACACACACACACACACACACACACAAACACACACCCACACACACACACACACACACACACACACACACACACACACACACACACACACACACACACACACACACACACACACACACACACACATACACACACACACACACACACACACACACACACACACACACACACACACACACACACAAACACACACACATTTTTGTACACATGTGCTTATATATATATATATATATATATATATATATATATATATATGTATGTGTGTGTGTGTGTGTGTGTGTGTGTGTGTGTGTGTGAGTGTGTGTGTGTATGTGTGTGTGTGTGTATTTGCAATATGGATGCATACAATTCATTATTTATAATAAACTTAACATAGCAGAGTTAAGCATTATTAATGTATACAAGTAAATGCTGCTTAATGTTTTACTTATTCACTTTCACACATTGGCTATGTGTTCCACATGCAGTCTCTGTCATGTCTTTATGTCAGTATTTTTTTTTTGTATTGCTAAGTGCATTTATACTTATTATTATCTTTGCTAATGTAGCCAGAGTTGTGGCTGATAAGGGTCCTGGAACCAGTTCACTTTCCTGGTTACCAAAGTATAAATAAATAGAAAATAGAAAAAAGAGAGGGTGAACATGCTAGAAACAGTTAAGGAACTAGTAAAGCACATTTTAATTCTGCAGCTTTCATGAGAGGAAAAAACTTCCCAATGAAGGCATTGGGAAGTAGCAGACAGTAGTTTGGAGTCCTCATATCTGTCACCTGTAAATGTGCAGAAAGGATCATTTACTGCAGTGAGAGTTTTCACACCTCAGCATGAGAGTATGGGGAACATCTGTCAATTGTTTTAGAACTACAAAATAATCCCTTTACAAAAGCCTGCTATTTACCTGCTTACTAATGTTGGAAGTAGCTAACAGCTATTTATAGCACTGAACAGGCTCTGACAGACACATAAAGAGGGTAGGTCAGGGAAACAGAGAAGTAGCTCTGTTATAGAGGGTGTGTTTAGATGACAGTGTTTCACAGTCTGGCCATTGTATCTCAATGGAAAGAAAAAAACGTCACTACTTCCTTATGTCTAGCACGAGTCATACAAAGAGGACCTGAAATGTAAGAAGGAATGAAACCAAGAAAAGAAGATCATGCTACCAAGGCAGGGCCCCATCATTCACCATTTTGAGGGAAACAGAGAAAATTGTAATAGAAGCACTTGGAGTGATTTTGACACATTAAAATAGTTCAGAAAACAAATATACAATGGAAAAACGTTTTTGAGTTATAAGGTGGAGTTCTCCTTTAAATAGTATAAGCCATAACTGGCACACAATACTTACAAATACGATACATGTATGAGGAAGTCATGCACCTCTATCAAACATATGCTGATTACTAGTAATATTACATATTATAATTATTACATACATATTTCAATTATCTGCCATAAATGTATTTCATGCTGCAATTGCATTCTTTCATCTTGCTTAACATTTCTAAAAATGGACAGTTATTTTAATGTACAACTGTACATACTCACATTCCATGTGTTCAGATATACACACACACTGTGTCATTCATGAATAAATTAATTCCTCCATATTTTATTGTTTATGAACTGCTTTTAGAAGTAAATTACAAAACAAAATGTTCACTATACAATACCTGATTGAAACACACTTTCAATGAATGATTTCATTGCTGTTGAAGTTTTTCTTCCTCAAGTGCAGTGATACTTGATGTAATTATCTTATGTTCAGAAGAGCAATGGGAAAATCACTTGCTCAAGGGTGAAGAAAGCCTGCTTATACAGAGAAAATTATTTCAAAACTATGATGTTAACAATTTTTGCAGTCAGCAGTCTTTACCATATTAATTTGTCAACCTTGATTAAATGTAATCTCTTTTTCCTTCTAAAATACTTTAAAACTGGAAAATGAACAGGAATTTAGTTTCTATATATTACTCAGTAATGTTTAGTTCTGAAAAAATTTAGTATTATATTTCAGGAGCATGCCACCAGTTAACAAATAGATTCAAAATTAATATTTTCATTTCAGTGTTTCAGTGTTTGGATGATAAAATGATTAGCCAACAGAACATTTCACTTGTAACTGTATATTCAAAATAGGTATATAATATGCTACACAAAGTATTTTCAAAATATGAAATATTATACCAAAGTTGAGATTTTGCCTCTTGTCGCTGATATAGGTCA
The DNA here is from genome assembly GCF_019279795.1 of Protopterus annectens. Taxonomy (NCBI): domain Eukaryota; kingdom Metazoa; phylum Chordata; order Ceratodontiformes; family Protopteridae; genus Protopterus; species Protopterus annectens. Next base: position 469,648,232 of record NC_056735.1, read on the forward strand.
ATACTGCTCTGATAAATGGTGTTCCAAGGCCTAACACCACAGGTAGAAAGCCTTATAGGCTTTATGTTGTCTGTCAAGGACTAACACCACAGGTGGAAAGCCTTATAGGCTTTGTGTTATCTGTCAATGGCCAAATATCATCTTCCCTTGAATGTGTTTTTGCACCTAGAAAAATGTGATAACATTTAATTCATTATGCAGTTTTTTTTTCATTTTTGTAATATTTATATATCTTTCATCCTTGTATTATAGAATAGCAAATCAATTAATAGTGTATTATTGAAAACAGAAAATGGTAAAGAGAAAAGGAAAAGGGTATTTGCATTATTTGCATAAATTTGGTTAACGGCTATTGAAAGAATCAAGCAGCTCTATAAAAATACTGGCAAAAAATCTAAAGTACAAAAAAGAACAATACTGCACAAATGAAAATAAAATTAAGCATTGTAATCTATAACCTATGTCTCCAGAACAACTTGGATCAAATAGTTCAGCTGTACCTTGGGAGATATTATCTTAGATATCATGCTGACTTTCCTATCTCCTTCCCATCATGGTAGAGCACTCTCTAATTAACACAGATCCATCATGCTCTCATCTTTAACCTAAAACTAAAATTAAACTCAGTTACACATATTACTTCCTAGATATGTTGGGTCTATATTAGATGCTTGACAGTCCAAAACAGCGAACACCTAATGAGTTACACATACACGCCGAAGGATGAAAAGCACGAAGGACCTAAACGTAGAAAACCTGAACACCGAACTAATTCTTGTGGCCAGCAGGGTGATCGTGGGGAAGAGGAAATATATCCTTTCCCTACTGTAGTGCAATCTCGGAGTTGGTAAATATAAGTGGGGGGGGGTGCATGGGGTCTTGCCCCCTGCAAAAGTGTGATTAATGAAGTTTTTTTGTGTGTGTTTTACCTGTGTGGTGCTATTGTAGTTCAATATTACAGTTTTCAACATTTAGGTCCTTCACGCTTTTCGTAGTTTGGCGTATATGTGTCACTCATTAGGTGTTCGCAGTTTTGGACGTTCAGTTTTCTGATATAGACCTGATATGTCCAATACATAGCATACCTTTGTGAGCAGACTAGCCTACAGTCCCCAGTGACCCAGATAAATCTATTGTGAATATAAGAGTTCCACACTATTTCAAACATCTCTGTGCATGAATACATACAGGCAAGGTGGTATTATACAAGCAAATCCAACAAGCATTCACTTTGGCAGAATCACTAAATTAATACAATCTACAACAGTAAAATAGATACTACTTTACTACTTAGCTTTCAAAAATACAGAAACAAGTAGCTTTATTTATAAAATCATTCATATCTAAGTACAAACTAAGCTTGGTCGCAAAGGCTGAAAGCAGTAGTTTGGTACTACTTTAATAACATCAGAAAACTGAATGGGAGACATTGAGAATGTAACATATTATCAATAAAGATTGAAGAAATCACCCTGTTAAAGGACATAGAGAACATAGCAAAACTGCTTGCAAAGAAAAAATGTGCAAGCTTCAAGGTTTAAAAAAAAAACATGCCAGAGAAGTTATTTAATTAACAATTTAATAACTGGGTAGGGGGATTGGTCATCAGACCAGGACCTTTTATAAATACAAAAACGGCAGCCACTGAAGTAAGTATAACTACAAATTAAAGTTCCGTGGGACCAAAAAGTACATTTGGTGATTTCCTACATGGAATTAAGGAAAACCTAATCAATCCCATATTGATCATGTTAAACAAAATGTTTACATGTGGAGATCTCCTTGATCTATGACAATGGACTGTAGTGGTATCAGTTAATAAATGGGATGGGGTCATCTACCCAAACAAATTTTGAGACATCAGACTGACCAGTATTCTATGCAATATCTTGGAAAGAATCATACTGGAGATTATCTGAGTGAGAAAGGAAACCTACTTCTGTTAAATATAGCACACTATAGGTGTGTTATGGGGAGGACTTGCCATCTGAATTATGGCATTCTTTAAGAGACAGCAGAAGAACTTAATGAAAGTCTAACAGTGAATACTATTCTTATCAACCTCACTAAGTTTGTAATGCAGTTCTATATAATGTAATAATTACGAGCTAAAAACCTTGAATGTCTATCAGTACATAATTTAATGGACGAAACACTGATTAAGCAACAAGAGATAATGAATCCGTGTAGGGGTTGCCTTCTTAGCCTAATACAGGTTACCAGTGCTGTCTCTAGTATTCTGAACTAGTAGCATTTATTTCTGGGCTTGTCTTCTCTAAATATAAAAGTGAACTATGATTAACCAAATATGCTGCTGACTGAAGAATGGATAATATCACTGTTTAAATAAAAGATGTTGACTTTTTCCAGTACTGTTTATAAAATACACACGTGGTGTAGTAGTAATGGCTAACCTTTAATGTTGGTGGATGTAACATCATGATACTTGGGAGAAAGGATGTAAATTGTGACTATAAAATAAATGTTCAGATCATAAAACAATCACACCATCATTATAGCTCTAGAGGCAATGGTAGATGACAATTTGCAGTTTGACCTGTGAACATCCACCAAAGTAAGAAAAGCATATTATTTATAAAAAAAGTATGATTAATCAATCAAAGAAGATAACTATGTCACTTTATATGCCACCACTGTGACCTGTTATTGAATCCAGTACTGTAATATATTGTCTTCAAACAGGCCCTGAAAGAATTTGAAAATATTCAGTTCCTTCCTAGAAAAATCATAGGGTCAGAAACATGACCTATGCAAAAAGACATCAGGAATTGCTTTTATATTATGTTTCTTAAGGGTTACTAAGCTGATACTTCCATCTGATCTATACGACAATGTCTAAGGGAATGATCTTCACTTAAAATCAGAAGAAGTCAGTCTATAAATTCCTGAAAACTAATTCTGATATGTATATAGGAAGTAGAATATATCAACATGGGATTATGGTTTGATACTGTATAATCATTTATCTTAATTTAGATGAATTATGTTGCTCCAGTGGCATACTCACTGTCACTATGGAAATGTAAATTATTACTATAGCTCGTTTGTTAAACATTGCGTTCACAGTCTGTTCAAATGGTAATTAATGTTGTACATTTGTATTCTTGGTGTTTATACTCATGCCATAATCTCCTTTTTTTCAAAGTTCTCCCAACCACAGCAAAGATAAAAAACAGAGATCTTATGACGACATATGAGGGGGGGGGGACTTGATGACATCTACTACATATTCAAATATCCTTTCAGAAAACATGGAAACTTTAATTTGAAGTACATAGGATCATTGGGTTATAGGATCATAGAAGGTCACTAGGCTATCAACCTAGAGGTCATTTCAAGCCTAGCTGTTTCATCCCAGTGTAATGCCATAGATACTGTAGTCAGTACCCAGGGCAGTATTTAGTAATGACTGCCCAGGAGAGTTATGGCTGCTATCCCCAGTAGGAATTCATGATGCCCCATCCACTCATCCAGGTTCCTTTTGAACAGTGTCATAGAGGTGCTCTGCTTCACATAAATTGGCAACCTATTCCAAAGATGTGGCAGTCACTGAGAGACAAGTCTGTCCCTCCAATTTGTCCTGTTCAAGTCACAGACCATATTTAGGTCCCTGGAATGGGTACCTCTAGTGCTGTTTGATTTACGGATGTGCAGCAGATTCATTAGGTTGAGTTCGGAGACTGCTCTGTAAGCCAGGCATAAGTTTCTCCTAAGAAGTCTATATGATACAGAGTATAGTGACAGAGACTTTAGTTGGTCTGTGTAAGGCACTTGCTGGAGTCCCTTTATCTTCTTTGTTAGAAACCTCTGAGGTCTCTTCAGTTGATGCAGGTGCATTGTACTGTACACGTCAAAAGGGGTGTTATCCTCAATTACGGGCCTGATTAGTGATGAGTATAGAGGGGTATAACCTCCTTTGCTCTAGAAGATATGCTTTTGCTAATCAAGTGTGCTACATAGAAAGCCTTCTTTACTACAGCAGACACATGGTGGTCAAAACTAAGGTCGCAGTCTACTTGTAATCCTAGATTTCTTACCACTTTGTAGGGACATAGGGTATGGTTGTTAATTTGACACTGTGAAGGGACATTTTTTTACTGAAGGGAATGATGGTGCATTTCTTTGCATTTAGTTTGAGACTGTGACTAAGACGCCAGTCATTGGTCTGCATAAGACACTCCTGAAATATACTGACATAATTTGGGGATTTGATAATTGCACCCATTTTGCAGTCATAGGTTCACAGGTTCATAGGTTGGTACTAGGCTATCGGCCCTAGGGCCTATACAAGCATAGCCATAACAATTCCCTGGCTATTTCTTCCCACAGCATTTACTTCCCTGGACCCCTGTCTAGCAGGGCGACTGATGTGATCCCTGGGGTGAATTTCCTATCTCCCATCCAATCATCAAGGTTCCTTTTGAAGAGGGCCAAAGAGGTGCTCTGCTTGAAATGTATAGGCAGTCTATTCCAGTGTCTGGGGAGTCTCTGGCTCAGGAACCTATCCTTCCAGCTTGTTTTGTTCATTGTGATGACAAGGTTTAGATACCTGGGGCATGTGTCTCTGAGGGATTCAGATTTCTTTAAGTATAGCATGTCCAACAGCTCTGGGTTTGACATGGCCTTGTATGTTAAGCAGAGATTGCCTCTGAGTAGACGATATGCGGCAGAGTATGGCTGGAGTTTGTTTAGATGGTCAGCATAAGGCATCTTATTTAGGTCTGTGATTATTTTAGTGAGGTATTTCTGCAGCCTTTCCAGTTGTTGCAGATGTCTGGAGAGCTACATACCAAACGGGGCATTAATTCTATAATGGGTCTAATGAGGGATGAGTACAGTGGGACAATGACCTCCTTTTTTCTGGATGAAAAGCCCTTAGTGATGAGATGTGCCACATAGAAGGATTTACTGGCTGTTGTGGTGATGTGGTTATCGAAGGTGAGACCACTGTCCACCTGTGTCCCTAAGTCTCTTATCACACTTTCAGTGTTTAGTGTACTGCCACCTATGTGGTAATTCATGGGTACATGTTTTTTCCCAAAGGGGATAATTATACATTTCTTGGCATTGAGCTTGAGCCCATGGCTCTGGCACCAAGCATCTGTTTCTGTAATGCCCTTTTGTAGACTATCCACATTATTTGGGGATTCAATAATGGCTCCCAGTTTGCAGTCATCTGCGAACTTTGTTAGCCAGAGTCCCTTAGTGTTAGCCTGTACTTCAGAGAATTAAATACCAAACAACAGCAGTCCCAGGACTGAACCCTGAGGTACTCCACTTGTCACTTGTTTGGAGCTGGATTTAGAGTCAGCTACTTTTACGGTGTGGGTTCTGTCAGTAAGCCAGCTGGCAACCCATCAAGTGAAGTAGGGAGTAATGCCCAGCTTAGTAACTTTATTTAAGATTCCAGAGTGGGGGATGGTGTCGAAGGCCTTGGTGAGGTTCAGATAGGCTGTGTGGACCACCTTACCCTTGTCCATGGCTCTGAAGACTGAGTCGAAGAAGTCAATCAGGTTCAGGAGACAAGATCGGCCCTTCATGAACCCAAACTGCATGGGGTGCAGTGTTTCAAGGTTGCCAATGTCTTTGTTTATAAGTTCCATGATAATACACTCCATGGCCTTGCAGATCAGGCTCGTCAAACTGTTGGGGTGATAGTTCCGAGGATCCCTGATGGATACCCCCTTGTGGAGTGGGATAACTATAGCTGTGCACCACTTATTGGGCATGAAGGCTGAGGTGAGGCTATAATTAAACATGACAATTAGGTGAGGTGCCAGTTCATTTTGTAGTTCATGTTTTACACAGCCTGGGATGTTGTCTGGTCCCATGGAAGCTGTATGCTTAGCTTTGGAGAGTGCGTTTTTTACCTGTGTGGCCATTATTACTGGAATTTGGCAATCTTTCGGTATTGAGATGGGTCCTTTAGGGGGTGAGAGGGGAGGTGAAGTTTGCACTGAATTGATCTGCCAGGATATTGGCAATATCCTTGGGATCAGTATATTTAATGCCATTCTGTTGTAGCTCAGAGCAGATCTGAGCATTGCCATTTATATTCTTGACATAGCTATAGAATGCGTTGTGGTTGTCTTTGGAATCTTTGGCAATTTTATTTTCGTAACTAGCTTTGGAGGATTTTATGAGGGGTCTCAGGTTCTTACTGAGGCTGGTAAGGGAGTTTTTTGCATCCTGGGATTTTCTTCTTTTCTGCAACAGTTTCTTCCTTTTGTTGTAAAGCTTGTTTTTGGCAAGGGATCACCAGATTGGCTTCCTTTTCTTGGAAAAGAGCATCTTGGTTCTATTGGGGATGGCACAATTCATGCACGACAGGATGTGCTCTTTCAGTTCCTTAGTGTAGGATTCAGCAGTTGAACTTTCAGTTCCCGTCTGCATGGGTGTCATGAAGTTTGTCACTTCTAACTTGAGTAGCATGAAGTTGGCTTTGGAGAAGTTTTTTACGAAGATTTCCTTACTGGGGGGTGGGGGTGGGATGTGGATGTCAAGGGTGATTAGCTTATGGTCAGACCTGACCAATGAAGGGGTGACCATAGGTGTGGAGCATCGATTTCCCATGTTGGTAATGACCAGGTGTAGGATATTGGAGCCCCTTGTGGGACTAAGGATTAGTTGATCCAGGGAGCTGGAATTTATGAATTCCAAGAACCATTGGGCAAAGGTACATGAGTAGTTTCCCATTTAATGGTAGGGTAGTTGAAATCACCCAGTATTAGGGTGTTTGGTTGTATCTTAATATTTTCCAGTATGTTTAGAAAGGTGTAGTGAGAATCTTGGGACATGGTGGGGGATCTGTAGCAAGCTACAATTTGGATTGCAGTCTTACCTAGTGCTAGTTGCACCTGGAGAATTTCAGATGCATTGTGTTGGGCAACCAGCCTGGTGTTGTGAATATCCTTGGTGAATATGGACACTCCTCCACCTTTAGTGTTTCGACCCTGGTTTGGTGGCCAAAAAGTGTGGTAAGAGTTGCAGCCTGGTATTGCAGGGGTGCTCTCTGGAGCTATGAACCAGGTCTCAATTACTGCACAGATATTGATGTTCTCCATTTTTAGGAGTGCCTTAAGAGAGTTCATTTTGAGGTTTAGACTTCTAGCATTGAGTAGCATTACCTTCAGATTTTGCATGCTTGTACCAGTTACAGTGGTGGTTTTGTCCTTTGTACTTTGCTTAAAAAAGGCACTATAGGGGTGGCAAGAGCCTTAGCCAGTAACCTGAATCCCAGGGGCGACAGGTGCAGACCATCTCTGGCAAAGCATCGTGGTGTGTTGATCATGTTGTTCCAGTCAGACAGATACTGGATCCCCTTTGAATGACACCAGAAGCTTAGCCAATTGTTGAAGTCAGTCAATTTGTCCTTATACTGTGGTATCATTCTGGGCGAAGGCAGGATGCCACTCAGGGCTAGGGTCATACCTTCCTGGTCCACATGATCCGAGAGCTCTTCCATGTCTCTTTTCATGTAGTCTAGGGAGGTATGTCTCAAGTCATTCACTCCGACATGGACAATGACATAGTCATATTTGTACTTGTTGTGGAGTGACTTGAGTGCATGAGTTATGTGGCGGATCCTGGCACCCGACAGGCAGCTGACTTTAATTTTGTCCTTGTTCAGCCTGGTGAGTGGGAAATCAGTGTGCCTGACTATAGAGTCACCTATGACTAAAGTGTTGGATATGTTGTCTTGCCTTAGGGGCTGTTGTTGGGTGGCACACTGGTGTTGTGAGCTATGTGACACTTTGGTTGAGATTGGTGTTTGTGTTTCAGCTTCGGAGGACTTTTTTGCTTGGGCAGATTACTTTTAAAGGCCTCCACATATGTGGGTTTAGTGTTGCTATGTGTGGGTGTTGGTGGTGTAGGTTTAGAAGGGCTATGTGTTGCTTGAGGTGTAGTGCGGGTGTTAACCTTCTCCTCTTGACTGTCTAGCACAATCTTGGGTGGAGAGAGCTTTGCTTTCAGTTTGGCTATGTAAGTGCATCTCTCGCAGGTTATAGTGTTGGGTGGTAGGAGGAGAGGGTTGTCTGTGTACATGAGGCAACTGCTGCATTCCCCCAGTATGCCCAGATTCACCAGGTGGACAGGTGAAATCACAAGAAGCTGACCCTTGGACATGCCTGGTTTGGTGCTTTTTTTTTTTTTTTTTTAAAGTACAGGAGCTGTTTTCCCTTACCTTAGCAAGGTACTTTGCAATTATAGGCTGTTTAGTGCCTACAATTAATTTTTCCTTATTAACAAGGATAGTTGAGTGCTTGTATCAGTTTAAGACTTCCTAGTGCTTTCCAGCAGGTTTTAAAGCAAGTGCTAGTCACAGGGATGCTTAAAGGTAAGATGAAAAAAATGGTTTATCCTAAACACTGCAGTATGCACTAGAGGAGTTAGATGTGAAAGTAGGTAACTTAAGTTTTACCTGTCTAAAAAGTTAAGTTTTAGTGGAGCATCACTATTTTTAAGACAGCAAGGTAGATTGAAAGGGGGTGGTCACTTTTGGATTCTGGTACTATGGAATACAGTAGGATGGCCAATAAATTTAGATAGTTGAAGGGGAGTGATTTCACAAAATGATAATTGTGTGCTTACTCACACAAGCCAGTAAAAACAGAGAAGAAATGAGGTATATGGTCAAATTAACATAATCCACAAACCTGGTCAGCCACAGCCCCTTAGTTTTGGCCTGAACTTCTGAGAATTATATACCAAACAGTAGGTGCCCCACAACTGACCCTTGTGGCACCCCACTGGTAGCAGGTCTGCCAGTTGATATAGAGTCACCCACTTTGATAGTGTCTGACCAGTTTGTCAGACAGTTGGCAACCTATATTACAACAAAGGGGTTTATATTCACTTTGTTAAGTTTATCGGTAATGCCTGAGTGTGAGATTGTGTTGAAGGTTTTGGCCAAGTCGAGGTATGCTGAGTGCACAGATTTGCCTCATCAATGGCCCAGGTCACATTTTCAAAGAAATTTGCCAGGTTTAACAGACAGGAACTGGCCTTGACGAAGCCAAATTGGGTCAGATCCAGGGTTTGGAGGTTGCCTATGTCTCTGTTTATGAGGGCCATGATGATATGTTCCATGCCCTTACAGATGGGGCTAGTCAGACTTATGGATCTATAATTCCCAGGTCTTTTACTAAGCCACCTTTGTGGAGGGGAATAACTGTTGCTGTTCTCCATTCTGCAAATACATTGCCGGTGCTTAGGCTGTTATTAAACAGGGTACTTAATGGCGATGCTAGTTCATGTTTTTAGTTTGTTTAGAAGACAGCCTGGGATGCCGTATAGTCCTGTAGAGGCTGCGTTGTTTGCCTTAGAAAAGGCTTTAATGACTTGCTCTTTGGATATGTGTGGAAGCTGGGGGCAAGGATTGTGATAAGTTTGGATTGGATAAGGGAGTGAAATTTTCACCAAATCTGTCTGCCGGCAGGTATGCCATCTCTGCAGCATCAGTTTTTGTCATACTGTTAGTCACTAGTTCGGTACATGCTTTGGTCCTACCTTTTAGGCTGTGTACATAGCTGTAAATGGTGTTATAGTTATCCTTGGCTGTGATTGCTAATTTTTTTCAAAGCTACTCGTAGAGGACTTGACATGTTGTCATATTTGCCTGCTGAGGCTGAGGAGGGTGCTTTTCGATTGCTGGGGCATTGCATTGGTTTTCCTAGAAAGCAACTTTTTGCATTTGTTATAAAGTTTGTTGATGTTAGATGTCCACCATGCTGGCTTGTTTTTACTTTGGGCTCTGGCTTTGATTCTTTCTGGAACAGCCAAATCTATACACTTATACAAGTGATTGTAAAGGGCTTTAGTGTAAGCTTTGATGTAGTTACCACATCCAGCTGGAGTGGGGACTGGAAAGCATTTATACCATCTGCTAGGGGGATCCATACTATTTATCGAATGACTGTTCCACCGAAAGTGAAATGACCGAGCACACTTTCGTGAAAGTGCTTTTCACCGAAAAAGCACTTTCGTGACAGTGTGCTAAAAAAAAGATAGAAATGTGGGGAAATGGCTGTTGCTGAGATTGTAGTACAGTGGGGATAAGGGAATATTCCCTTTTTCCCACTGTAGTGCGAACTTGGAGTGAGAATATAAAAGTAGGGGGTGTTGGGGGTACAACCCCCCCCACATGGGAGGTGCAGGGGGGCTTGCACCCCTGCTTAAATGTGAGTACTGTGTTTTTTTTTAATTTTGTTATTTTTTTATTTTTTTTTTTGCACACTTTAGTGAACATGCGTTTTTGATGAAAAGCACTTTTGCTAAAGTGTGTTTGGTCATTTACATTTCATAATAACGTGATTTCGTGCAATAGTCCTAGAGCCCTCCTAGGAGGGTATAGTTTGCCTTGGTGAAGTTTTTTAGTCTGACTTCACCCTTTATGAGCCCTGGTTTTAGTGTTCATTCAAAGTTGACTGCTTTGTGGTCAGATTTAACTGAGTGTCCGACACAGTTGCAGTGGTGCATCTGTTTGTCATGTTAGTGAGGACCAAATCTAGTATGTTTGTTCCTCTTCTTTGGCTTTGAACAATTTGTTCCAGAGCATTTGTGTTAACAAAGTCAAGGAACTTTTTCATTACTGAGTTAGAGCTAGAGTAGATTTCCTAGTTGATGGTGGGATAATTGAAATCCCCAATGACCAGAGTGTTTGGCAATATTTGGATTGACTCTAGTTTGGTCAGGTAAGCTTCAAGCCCATCAAGATGCATGGAGGGGGATCTATAACTAGCTATGACTAGAATGGAGGGTCTTACTCACAATAACCTGAACTTGGAATAACTCCATGGAGTTGTCCTATCTAATTAGTAGGGAGGTGAATTTATCTCTAATATAGATAGAAACACTTTCTCCTTTGGTTCTCACATGTTCATTTTGTGGTCAGAAAGTGTGGAAGGCATTGTAGCCTTGCAAGGCCGGGGTACTTTCTGACGTCTTGAACCAGGTTTCTGTGACTGCACAGATATCTACATTCTCTAGTGATAGGAGTGCTTCCAGGGTGTGCAGTTTTTTGTTTAAGCTCCTAGAGTTTTGTAGCATAACCCTTATTTTGTTATGGTTGGCAAATTTCACATCAGCAATTTTGTTTCTGAGACCTTGCCTAAGGAGCGTGAGGAAGGGAAGAGACTTTGTCAGCAACTGAAAGCCTAGTAGTGCCAGGTGCAAACCATCTCTGCTAAAGCAGCGAGGATTGTTGACCATGTCATCCCAGGCTGACAGAAGCTGGATCCCCTTGGAGTGACACCAAAAACTAAGCCAGTTATTGAAATCAATAATTTCTTGTTTATATTGTGGCATCATTCTAGGTGAGGCTAATATGCTGGTCAAGGCTAGGGACATACCTGCTTGGAACACATACACAGAGCGCTCAAACATGTCTCTTTTCATATAGTCCAGTACGTCTCAGTCTGTTCACTCCAACATGATCTCTGACGGAGTTATAATGGTAGTTGTTGCCTAAAGACCCGAGTGCATGCATGATTTGATGAATCCTGGAACCAGACAGGCAGCTGACCATGAGTTTCTCCTTATCTAATCTGGTGAGTGGGACATCTGTGTGTCTCATTATGGAGTATCCACTGGCAAGAAAATTTGGCTAAAGAGTGTTACTCCTTAAGGGCTTGGTAGATGAGACAGTGGTGTTGCTATGTGCCTTGAGTGCTGTGGGAACTGTGCTAACTGTAGCAGTCTTGTGTTTTTGAGGTCACTGGTATTTCAGTAAGTTTTTTTTGAGAGAACCTCCGCATATTTTGATTTATGTATTGGATGTGTACTATGTGTATGAGTAGTGGTAGGTGAGTTGACGACCTCTACAGTGTTACTGTTTTGAGTGCTAGAGAGCAGAGATTCAAGATTCTTGGTGTAGATACATCTCTTGCACTCTGTACTGGAGTGAGTTATTAGTAGAGGGTTGTCTGTACATGAGGCAGTTGCTACACTGCCTCAGGAGACCCAAGTCAACAAGGCTGGCAGGAGCAGAAGTGGTAATTCAACTGTACATAATGCTAGGTTTGAAGAACTGTGGAGGGTGCTTTCAGGACTGACTTAGGAGGTACTGTGTAGATGGGTGTTTCTGGCAGGGTTTTTGGCTGGTGGTTTAATAGGTCCCAGTTCTCTAGCAATACTTCTCAGACTGGAAATGTGCTAAAGATGAGAAATAAACTAATGTACTACAGCTGTATCTAATGGAAAAATTGTCAAACTTATCTGTCCTACTAACTTAAAAAACATAAAAAAAAAATTTAGAAGAACCAATGAAGGTGCTTACTCCAAGTCCTAGACCAATCCTCCTTCACTATACAGTTTCCAGTCAGCACACTTCTGACACGAGGATGCAGAAGGGCCCGCTCTAATCAAAGATGGCTTGGAAAATGTGCTCACAGTACAACAGCTCCTACAAACAGATCCAGATGCAGCCAACCTTTATCTGAAATATGCTAAAGCTGCTAGCTACACTATTCTAGGCAAAACACACACATTAGAGAAAGAGAAACATAGAAATGCAAAACTTCAGTTCCAGGATGAAGAAACATCTAGGGCAAAGGAAAGGAAGACCAACAGAAAGGGAACTAAGCATAGGATATTCTCAGCAACAAATGAGCAACAGAACACAACAGGAATAGTGAAAGGTGAAAATTCAAAGAATAATGTTACTTAAATACAGGTCCAAATGGAAGAGGATGAGAAAATTCCTTCTGACTGTCTGCACAGAGTATAACAGTAAGTGACACTGCACAATGAACATTTTTACTGGTAGTAAAAATGGCAGCAAACTCACTAAAGTGGGCCACCAAGTCTAATGCATCACCTAAACAAAGGGTTAAAAAGTAATAAACTTTGGTGAAGCTAAAAACTCCTCGTTTTGAGGAGAAATTCCTGACACACAATCACAGGACTCCTCATTGACCCAGATGTCACACAGAGTTGTTCTGAGTGGGGAGTTCAAACTAAGACAATGCTATTGGTTATAAACTCTTGAAAGTACATACACTACTGAGTGTATGGTAATTGAGAAGGAAGCCACAGATATTTCCTGTTCCTAAACATAACTAAATAATTTGTTGCGTCTTCTTTAAATATTTATCAAATGCATCATGAGATGAAAAAATAAATAAAAAAAAAAAAAAATTGCATTACTATCCTAGCAAGTCCATTCAAGGGCATTACATTGCAAAGAATCATGGGACACTGCAGCCTCCAAATAAGGCCCACATTTTCATTAGAACAGGTCTGAATAATGACTTTGATATCAGTATCCTGAAGCATTCTTTGGTGATATATTTGACTTAGTTAACCATTCATGACTATTAACTGAATATTGCAATACAGTCTAAATGATCAAGAGCTAAGAAAGATAGCACACTATATAGACACCCTGATATATCCATTTCAATTAATTATGTCTTGAGTACCACAATGATCTGTCCTTAGTCATCTGCTGCTTAATACCTAGCATTTTTATTCTTAATTAACAGTAAGTAAGTTTGTTAGTAAGTTACCTGTACCCTGAGATCCACAGGCCAAAACCTCCTGCATGTACACAAACCCAATCACCCAACTGTTAAACTACTACTATCCCACACTATAGCCAAACTATGGAACAATCTCCCCACACCACTACGCAACATACCTAACCACAACAATTTCAAATCCATGCTTCTCTCCCATCTCTCCTCCAAATGGGAATGTCCTTCACATGCTCCCACCTAAAACTCCCACACTACTAACTCCACACCTAAATCATCATTTCTTTGCCTACTTTAACTTAATTCAGAGATCTTGCTCAGAACACCTTTTCATAAATCTTTTGCATGCATGCCTCTGGCCTACCTTACTCATATTCTCAAACTTTCATTGTTTGTTTTTCTTATCCATTGCACCCATAATATTGTTTTCCTCTGTAATATTGTTAATTTGTCTCTATTTGTATGTATTTGTATGTCTGTTTGGGGCTTTTCCTCTTGGGTCTCCACTGAAAAAGGGTAATTCTTACCCAGCTGGACCAACCCGGTTAACAAATGCAAATACATAAATAAATAAATAATAAATAAGTTGATACATGCTGCCAGAATGCTTATCTGAGCTTCAGGCAATATACCCTTAAATATCTATATGAAACAAAACAATTATTTAGCACAACTCTATTAATCTTTACAAATTGTATAACTACAAGTGAACCTGGGAAGAACAGATACCTGTTACATGGTACTCTGAAATGCCTCACTGTGGTCAAAAGCAAATGGGATACAGCATGACTAGATTGCAGTTGTACCGAGCAGCTGAGGCCTAAAATTAGTTGTGGATTTGCTTGAATCTATCCCTAAACTTTTGCAATCACATGCATACTGCTATGCACAAAAGATTAGATGCTCTTCCATCTGTTTAAAAAAAAAAAACTTGCTATTGAGGCAAAGAAAGACTCAGAATAAGTGGTCTTAATCCTCCACTTAAATATGCCCTACTAGTTATAGCTAAAACTTCTACTAATAATAAGCAGGGACTAAAGACCATTTATAACAGTAAGTGAAGATTCATGACTGGTGCACAGAGACAAAATGTCTCACTCTTAACAGTTGACATCCCACAATATTCACAAGCAAACTACCTCTTGGTAAACTAGACTAAACCTGATCAACTAACTCAGGTCACTATACATTACACTGAGGAAGTTTGACAATTAGGTAAACTACAAAGGTACCAAGTTCTGATGTATCTATTAACAATTCACTAGTACTACCCTAGTAAAGTCAGTAAATCATCAACTTCCACTGAATAATAGTGCTGTACCATCTACACTGTGTAAGTCCAAAGTCTTTTCTCTTCTGGGCCTAGTGGTGGGGAGCTCCATTCCCTGCTTCCTTTCTCTGTGGAGTCATTTTCTAGATACATTAAATCACTATTTTACAGAAAAGCACGATGAAAAAGCAATGGTTCTGCTGCTTAAAAAAGCAAGTTTCGAGTGGAAATAAAACTTAGCAAGATGGGCTGGTTGCTGGACAGAGCAGACTGGTATCTTTCAGTTAAATATAAGCTTCAAGAAGATTTTGTTTTTCAATTTGCACTGCTAGGTAAGAGTAATACTCTTTTTCTGTATTGTATTATTCCTTTGTATTTTATTATTTTTTTGAAAACAGACACAACTGAAAATAACCCTTGGTGATGCATTTTGGTTATCTGTAGTACAAAAAAAAAATGCAGTGCAAGAGAAAAAGAAACAAGGCAAAGGTTCACTATGTAATATCTACTGTCCATGAAATTCAATGTACTCATTAGAAATTAGCATCATATTCATGACTGAAAAGTTTGACTAGCTACAAAGCTAGTGGCTCCCTGCTTAAATATTTACACAGTACCAAACCAACTATATAATGATTACCATGTGGCATTACTCAAGGAGAAGGTAGTAGCCTAATTCTGAGAACTCATATCCCCAAGGATTAAAATTAATTTCTGAGTTCAAACAACAATATGGATTAAAAGTTTAATTTGCCAGTAAACACAGATTTCTAGAAGAGCATACCGCAATACATGGAGAATGTAGCATATGTCTCATCTACCATTTTCGACTAAAGAATACTACCACTGAAGTTTAGGATTTTCTTACACCTGTAACAGGAAAAGGTAGACAGGATTATACTATATACGGTTCAAAATATTATTGGGTAGAAAAATCTCAAGAAGGGAACTTAGGTTTTCTATATGTGGTTTTTAAAAAAACATATCCGTTCTTTGGTGTCAGAATGATACTTCAGTACAGAACTGTTCTCTATGAATCAAAAGTTTTTAAAATGTTTAATTAACATTGTCAAAATAAGGATGATTGCTTGTACTAAACAGGTGGTTGCTGGCGAATTTAACAATAGGTTAAATAAATTGATTTCAAAAGTACTTTAAGAAAGGGCAGTTATTAATTGGTTATCTGTTTCAGACAATGAACACATATGTAAACTACCAGAAAAGACTATTTCAAAGAGCTGACTGTAAACGTAAACAGTGGGTGGCAAGTACAGATCAACAGAATATAGGCTTAGCAGAATACAAGCCATGCTTGAATATCTTGACACCAGACAACCAAGAAACAATATATGCATGGTGAGCCTCTGAGAAAGCCCAGAAGGATAACAGGTGTACAGCAATTTTTTCCATAGTTTAGGTTTATCCCGCAATAATATTTGAAAATAGAAAAAGTTAACTGAGTCTTAATACTTAACATTATGATGATTTGCACTTTACTGACAATGACAAGCTGCTATAAGTAGCCAGAGGGGAAAATGGATTTTAAGTAAAGGATCTCATTTAACATTTACAGGACTCCTCATCTGTCTCACAGATACATTTTCACTGAAGTTAGACATCTGCGCTAAAAGCAGGGTGTTCCAACTATGCTGAACATTTTATTATTCCTACCACAAAAATGGCAGAATATTTACTGCACCTCTGACTCTCCAGAATCAGTAATATCCTAAATTCAAGCAAATTTCTCAACATGCAGTCTCAGCTCACAGCAGTTTGAATTGAATGTAATGGTGAAAAGCAGTAGACACACTGTTAATCCAGTTAGATTTGCAGCATTCCCAGAAATCGCTGACCAGAGATGAAGGTGCAGTCCAGTGATACATTTTCTGTTTCCCTTCCAAATATATAAGTTGCACTTGAAAATAGACTGGGCTGAACTTTGTTTTATGTGAATGGGGAGTCTGTTACACAAAATATTTCTGTTAAATATACCTGTCCCTCCAAACCATTCTGTTGATGTTGCGGAGGAGGTCTAGATCACTACAATGGGTATTTCTGATGCCATTTGAATTGCTGATGTGCAGACAGACACAGATTACCACTCAGTAGTTTGTAAGCTTGAGAAAGTGAACCTCTCCACCACTATCACAGCATGTTATTTTCAAGAAGTTTTAAGGGCGTAGGAAACATGCAGTAGGGTTGAGTCAGAAACTGCAAACCCTAGCAGTCATGATGAACTGGAAAATATTACACTGGAATCTATAGCCTGACATTTTGAAGACCAAGTGTTATCTATGTCCCTCAGCTTCTCACCCTCTGAAAATGATAGTGTCTGAACTTTACTCATCAAGTGTGATAAAGAGCAGCGCAATATCATCAGTGCCTTGCTAGGGCGAACTGACAAATGGGGTTTTCTAGTCCATCTATAGGAAAAAGAATCAAAGTAGTTTACTAAATTATATTCTTTCCCTACTAATCATTTATGTGCCTCTAACTAAGGACAGATAGGCACCTATCCACATGGCCATTTACATACATGTTTTCTTAGTTTTCTATTGATTGTCACAATAGGGACTGAGTATGAGTCTAAAAAAGTTGTATTAATTGTTTTTTCTTTCTTCTGATGCAATTGTGTTAGTGTCTAACTATATTCCATTGAATACAAGTGTGATAAATAGTCCACCAAGCAACAGATATGTGGTTTAAAATACTTACAAAGGTAAATAGAAAATTAAGTATTTTTTCAAGAGACCAAGCCGGCTAGGTACTATTCTCACTTTGTACAGTAGAGTGTAACAGGTAGCACACTTGCTTTTTGTGCAGAAAGCTGTGGGTTCTATTCCCATGACAGGTAATTAGATTACATTTCCTGTACTAACACTGCTGTGCTGCATAAGGAGGTGCTGCATTCCTGTGTGTGCCATCCTTCAATTAAGTTGTTAGATCAAGGTCTCATTTGCATGAGTTGGTAGTAGCTTAGCTGAATGCAAAAGAATTCATATCCCTTATCAAAATGAGTAGGAGGTGCTTTATTAACTTTTACATTCATTTTATACAAAATAAACTTTAAATTAATTATTTATACTTTAATTCTTTGCATTCATACTTACAATTATTTGCATGTTATCATGACAAAAGAACTTAACTAAACAACTATATTTCTTTCATTTTTTTTCTTTTATATTTATTATCTATGTCCCCATCCTTTCTTTCACAACTTCTTATTTCATCTAATGCTCTTCTATTTTCTTATTTAATATCACATGCTTACTTTTTCCACAGCACCAGTATTGTCACAAGCATTGCTTTATCTTTTTTATCAATATCACATTTTTCTTCACTTTTTCATACTTCCCATACATCATATTCATATTTATACATATAAATCCTCTCTTCTATATTCATTTTTAAACCTTTCCCAAAATGTATTATTATTTTTACTATCCAAAAAACATATTTTATTGTGTTTTCTTCACTGCAGTCAACAAATTTTGTGTTCTCTATCACCTTATACGTCATTTTCCATTTCACTGATAACTTGAAAACATCCTCTGCTTCATAGAAATGTTCACACCCTTTTCTTCTGTCTTTTATTGCCTTTTTTCATTGTTTTTAATTCCTTCCATGGCTACATCAAAAAATCTCGTAGATCATGTTATTCCATTCTTTTTATTTTCTACTCAGCCTCACTTACTTTTAACTTTCATAATTTCATTGTATTGTCATATTGCTCTCCTTCCATCCCATCCTTTTTTTCCTTTGTCAGTTTTTTCTTCCATACATTTTATATTTTTCATATAACGTCTTTCTTTTTCTCTTTCTTTTACTTTTCTCATTACCCAAAATACATGCTTAAATGCTAAATACAGCACTATTTTTTAATTCAAACCATCGTCATCATTTTTATTATAAATTTTTATTATAAATTATCCCATTTCTCACTGGGTTCAGCCTTGGCTGCCAAAAGAGGCTAAAAAATATCTCTAATAACTCTTTTTTCATTGGAGTGAGAAACATATACAATTCCCCTAAATTTATTTTCCTAATATATAAGTAATCAACATATGTTTATTTCAGAAATTACTCCCAAAAATCTTTATTTCCTTTCTTGTGAAATATATTCCATTTGTTTCCCTTATCCCACCAAATCTCTCATACTTCATTTTGTTTAAATGCAGACAAGATTTTAAAGACTTTTTGATCCTTATTACAACCTCATTTATCCACCCCTTGTTTTTTTTTATTAGAACAGCCATCTGCATATGTCATACATATTGGTAATATAACATTTCTTCCATCTTCCATCTTGCCTCCCTCATTTCACACATACAGTCAGACAACCGACCAGTCACGAGTGGAGTCCCACAGGGTTCGGTCCTGTGTCCTCTCCTGTTTGGTGTCTACTTCCCTGAAGTCCAGGCCAACAGGAAGGGACTCTGGCTGACAAAGTTCACAGAAGATTGCAAGCTGGGAGCTATTATTAACTCCCAGAGTGATGTTGACATTCTTCAGAAAGGCCTCACTGAGACCAACGACTGACTGGTGTCAGAACCATGGTCTTAAGCTTAATGCCAAAAAATGTGTCGTCATCCCCTTTGGGAAAAACCCAGTTCCCATGAATTACCACATCAATGGTAGTCCACTGAACCCAGAAGGCATTATAAGAGATCTGGGAACACAGGTTGACAGCAACCTCTCTTTTGACCACCACATTGTCACTGTGGTCAGAAAGTCCTTCTATGTGGCACATCACATTATTAAGGGTTTTGCATCCAGGAAGAAAGAGGATATTGTCTCCCTCTACTCTTCCCTCATTAGGCCAATCATTGAGTGCAATGCCCCATTTGGCATGGACTTCACTAAACACCTGCAACAACTGGAGATGCCGCAAAAGTACCTCACAAAGAGGATCCTAGGCCTTAAACATTTGTCCTATATGGACAGACTAAAAAAACTCCAACTATTCTCTGTCTCATATCTCCTACTTAGAGGAGATATCTGCTTGACTTACAAAGTAATGTCTGACCCTGCTCTGTTAGAAATACTACATCTAAAGAAATCCCAATCCCTCCACACAACACACTCCAGAGAACTCAACCTCATTACCACAATCAACAGAATATGCTGGAGGGACAGGTTCATAACCCAGAGACTGCCCATGCTATGGAATAGACTTCCCATACATGTCAAGCAGAGCACCTCACTGGCTCTCTTCAAGTGAAATCTTGATGAGAGGATGGGAAGTAGAAAATTCACTCCAGGGATCACTCCAGTGGCTTTACTCGACAGAGGCACTGGGAACTAAGGTCAGGTGGCACGATGCCAGGGTAATCATATGGGCTTGGCTTGTAAAGGTTCTAGGGCCATTAGCCTAGTACACATCTATGAACCTATGAACATGTCACTACTACTGCATGTGTTACTAATACAAAAAAGCACATACTCATTGGGCATCCCTGTTTTATTTCTCTGTTAATAGTTATTGTTTCCTATCCACTTATTTATCATAACTTGCACCCATGAATTTTCATAGCATTTCTTTTTTACATTAATATTTTTCTGCTTCATCATATGCCTCAAAAACCTGTCCCATTGCTTCATGGGTCACTCTAGCAAAGGCTTTACCTTCATCACTATCAGTCTTGCTTCTTTGTTTTCTTTCAGTATCATTTCTTCTAATTCTTTCACTGTAACATTTCTTTCACTTCTCTTCCATTTATACCATAGTATTCCCAGGAAGGGTAGTGATATGTGACACGGGAAAGAGACAAAAATGCATAAGACTAAGAGTAATTTGTGTGCATCCTACTACCTCAACAAATCATCACGGACCTTTTTAGTAGTATTTTCAAATCTATTTTATAACCAGTTTCCCTAGTGCTATAGGGCTCCGTTTTTTATATCTTTTATTTCATCTATTTCCCATATAAATGTTATTACGCCATCAGATATATTTTCTTCAATTGTACATTTCTTTCTTCCTACATTCATTTAATATGTTTAAAAAAAACTTTGATTTCATCTTTATTCATTTCTTTATAATACTTAGCATATACCATCCAATCCTGGCTCTGATTTAGTCTTACATTCTTTTATCACCTTCTCTATTTAATCTATTTTTATATCATTTTCCAAAAAAAATCTTTATTTTTCAGATTGATTTTTCACTTTCCATTTATCTTTCCCATCTCTCTTCTCTTTTTTCATACTTTTTCACAAAAACATTATCTACCACCTCATAATATCATCTTGTTTGCATTTCTTGTCTCCTTTGCTATGTAAGATAACATCCGTTCTTCCTTTTCTCATTTGTACTTGTTTTCCTAAATAAGGTAAACCTACTCCTTATTTCTTTCTTTAATTTCAGAAAAAAAATATTTGTCTATGAACATCATTTTTGCATTGTCTCTATTCTTCTCATATATCTGCTTTTCTTTATCCATTATTTTATTATTTACCTCCTTCTTCTATATCTGTCTCATAATTCCAGATTAGCTTAAAACTGTTTAATTCTGCCTATATTTAAGCCTCGCATTTGCTTGCCAGTGAACATCATGCAACTGGGGTTAACTGTACCCATATAGATGCAAATGCCTTCAAACACAATTCTTCCCTATTCAACTGTCAGTGGAACCCTCACAAACTTCTCTGTTGCACTAAGGGCAAGCTAAAATAGCAACCCTAGCTAAGAATAATCATAGGGGATTCTTTAATTACATCCAGAACCTAAAAGGGAATTCCCAGTTTTTTTCAGAACAAGCAATGTATGGCACCTCTCATACTGTACTGGAGGAAATTGCCAACCTGATAGCTGACAGATTTGGTGCAAACTTCACCTCCTGGCCCCACCGGCCATATCCCAATGCATATCTGACACCAGTCCTCTGCCTAGTTATCTCTAAAGATCAGGTCTTATCTGCACTCTCCAAGGCCAAAACCACAGCCTCAATAGGACCAGATAACATCACAGGATGTTTTTTCTTCTTTTTCTTTTAGCTGCTTCCATTGGGGTCACCACAACAGATCACCTGTTTAAATTTCTTTGCGTCCTCTGCATCTTGCTCTGTCACACCAACCACCTACATGTCCTGTGTCAATGCATCCATAAACCTTATCTTAAGTCTTCCTCTTTTCCTCTTACCTGGCAACTCCATCCTTAGAATACTTCTTCCAATATATCCTCAGCACATGTCCAAAATGAAATGCAATCTTGCCTCTCTGGCTTTGTCTCCAAACTGTCCAACCTGAGCTGACCCTCTAATATACTAATTTCTAATCCTGTCCATTTTCATCACTCCCAATGCAAATCTTGACATTTTTAAATCTGCCACCTGCAGCTCTGACTCCTGTCTTTTTGTCAGTGCCACCATCTCCAGCCCATATAACATAGCTGGTTGGGATGCCTATTAAGCATCTCAAACAGGATCTAGCAAACCCACTTAGTGCTCTCTTTAAACATAGCCTGAGAATTGTCTTTGCTCCAGTAGAGTGGAGAACAGTAACAGTAATCCCCTTGCATAAGGGGGGCCATCAACAGGCACTGGGAACTATAGAACCATAAGTCTAACCAGTCTGATGTGCAAGGCCATGGAAAGAATCATCATGGACCTTATCAATAAGACACAGGTGACCTTCAATCTCTAGACCCAATTCAATTTGGCTTTGTTAAGGGTAGAGCATACTTATTAAACCTGGTGGACTTCTTTGAGAAAGTCACCAAAGACCTGAATGAAAGTAAGACAGTACATACATCCACCTATCTTGACCTGGCCAAGGCTTTTGTCACATTCCCACTCAGGTTTCATTGAAAAACTCTCTCAGTTAGGAATTAACCCTTATGTCAATAGATGGGTTGCCAATTGTTTCACCGACAGAACACATACTATATAAGTTGGTGACTCCACCTCTACCAGTACATCCGTTACCAGTGGCATACCACAAGGTTCTGTGCCAGGTCATTTACTGTTCAGAATCTTCTTCTTGGAAGTCCAGGCTAAATTAGATGGCCTTTGGCTTACCACATTCACTGATGATTGCAAATAGGGTGCAATTATTGAGTCCCCCAATGATGTTAGCATACTACAGTTAGGGCTATCACAGACAAATGACTGGTGCCAAAGCCACAGTCTAAAACTAAATGTAAACAAGTGCATTATAATTTCCTTTGCTAAAGTATAATTCCCCACTAATGGCAGTATTACCAACACCCCCCTAAGCTCAAACTTAGTGGAGTAAGACCTAGGAAGACAGGTAGATAGCAATCTGAACTTTGACTCTCAACTTTCCTCTGTTGTAAGAAAAGCATTTTACATTGAGCACCTGATAAGTAAGACCATCGCATCCAAGTCTCATGATGTTATAGCCTCACTGTACTCAACCTTTATCAGACCACTAATACATTACAATGCTCCCTTTTGCATGTGCCTCAACAGACACCTGTAACAGCCGGAAAGATCAGAGAGGTTACTCACCAAGAAAATACAGGACCTCCAAACCATGATATATGTGGATAGACTAAAAGCCCTGTCACTGTACTTGGTATTGTATAGGCTGCTAAGATGAGACTTGTGCTTGGCCTACAGTGCAGTCTCTGACCCTGCCCTGATGGATATGCTTCACATTCACAAGTCTAATAACACAAGAGTCACTTGCTCTAGGGATCTTAACCTAGCCTGTGACATTAATGGAACATGCTGGAGAGACAAATATGTCTCCCTGAGACTCCTCTGGAACAAACTTCCAATTCATGTGAAGCAGAGCTCCTCACTAACCCTATTCAACAGCAACCTGGACAAATGGATTGGAGACCACAATTTCACCCTGGTGGTGGCACCCATGTCCCTCATGGACAGGGGGTTTGGTGTTGAGCATAGACTAGCTCTGCAAAATATATTCACTTTATAAGGATAGATGGGGAAACTAGGGATTAAAACAGCTAGGCTTGTAAGGGTTCTAGGGCTACTAGCCTAGCAACCTCCTGTGAGCCTATAAACCTATGAATATATTCTACTGTTTGCCTTTCTTCTGAGCTTTCTTCTTCATCTAAGCTTTCCCTTTCTTTCCCTTTCTAATATGAGCAGTTAAACAAGAACTGTTCAACTTATTTATGTTTTCTGCAAGCAGGCTTTTATATATATATATATATATATGTGTGTGTGTGTGTGTGTGTGTGTGTGTGTGTGTGTGTGTGTGTGTGTGTGTGTGTGTGTGTTTGTTTTTTGGTATATGTATGCTCAACCCACATTGGCCATGCCTTTGTTTGTTAAAGCAGTGTACTAAATGACTTTTCATCCCCACTGAAATTACATTTTGTTAGCCTCAGTAACTAACAAATCCTCTCTTACCATTCATGGTTATTCTGTTTGAAATATGTTGATTTTTCCAATCCTTAACATCCTTTGTTACCCACACTTTCCAAGCCCACACATTTCTTTCATCACATTTTCTAACTTCATGTTCATTACTACACGTTAAAGCAGAAAAAAGTTTTAATTTATCCTTTGTTTTCTTTCTAGTTGTAGATTCAAGCTCTGAAATAAATAGTTGTTCTTCCATAGTGTTACTGTATTTCTTTTTTCAATCTGTCACACATTTTTTCCAGCAAGTTAAAGCTTTCAGATGTCACTTCACAAGCATTTTCATCTCCCAAATGAATTAGTGCTCTTATGTCTTTAATGTCAAACCCTAGTGGCTAAATAATACAATCCATAATTATATATCTGTTCACACTACCATCATTTTTACTTCTTATTCTTATCACTTTGTGGCTGTTGAGAAACTACAAACTTTTATCTCCTTCTAATTTTGCTTTCCATTCTTCCTTCCATTGCTCCATCTGCTTAACTTCTTTCCCCCAAAACCCTGTTCCAGAGAGTTAAAGATTTAAAACAAGCTACTCCATCAGCTGAGAGTACCTCCAATGTTTTCATTTCAGCAGCTGTTGCTTCTGTTTCCAACTTCTCTATTGCTGTAATACTCTTTCTCCATCATGTCACTCTTCTTCTCCTTACTTCCACTCTGCCTGGTTCATCAAATCTGCTGGCACTTGTGTCTACAATACTCACATTTTTAACTCTGTAACAATTATTTTATCTCCATTCCCTTCCTTCTATAAGTTTTCTCCTGCTTCTTTTTCCATCTCTGCTGTAGACTCTTCCATTGTGGAATTCTTGAAACTGCATTAATAGCCACACGGTACCACTTAGCATCTCCAAAGAGTAGGGTTATTTTATTACACACACACACACACACACACACACACACACACACACACACACACACACACACACACACACACACACACACACACACACACACGCACACACAAACAAATATATTATACACTATTATACATTATTTACAAATGTACACATCAACATTATTTACAAATATTTATGTCTTCATACATTTACTTTACATTTTCAAGTATTACCCCCAATCTTTTACCCACAACCAAAACCATATATTCTCCAATGTCTTTGCCAATGTCCATCTACCATTATATTTAATTTCATTGAATCTTCATTACATATTGTCCATGCAACATAAAAAGTAATTCTGTCCATCTTCTTTACTTCTTCTTGTCTTTGTTTTCCGTAATAACCATATTCTGTCATGTCCATATTTAACTGGTCATATTTTAAATCCTTTTTAACCGTATCATGTTTACATATTTTTACCCCTACATTCTTAATTCGGTCACATTTCAAAAAACATGTCCAGCTGTTTCTAATTCTCCACACGTATTACAAATTCTGTCTTGTTTTCTCTTATACTGCATATTAGCTTTCACAGGCAGTTTGCATGTGGATAATCTTCGCACAAATATATACATTATTTTATTTATTTTTTGTAATATTCATATCTCCTTAATATAGTTTTTTCTTATTCATTTCAAGATCTTTCCGTGGGTCAACAAAATAAAAGTTTTTCATTACAGTAATATTCCCTTCCTTCCTGTTCTTTTCTCTTAACATTATTTCTACTTTCCATAATACAATTTTATTCTGATATTCTTTTATGTTGTCATTATTAATCCTTTTACATCTCTTCTTAACTTCCATTCCTTCCCATACATCTTTATATTTAGGATACGTTATCATTTCTATCATTTTTTTTTTCTTTCTTCATAACACTTTTTAATACTTTGTATAAATTAAACGATGCTGTATGCACAACAGGATTAATTAAACCTAGGATCCCTTGGTCTGCTTTCATACACAGTGTTCCTCTTTTAACTGGGTTCACTTTAGAACCCGAGATAAATGAAAAAAAAAAAATAACATCATTAGTTCCTTTTTATATTTTACAGGTATCATATAAATATTTGCCACATATGCTATTTTCCCTAATAATTGATCAGCTATGCCTTCTTTCTCTATGACAAACTATATGTTTTTCAAAACATAAACATGTCCTTTACTTCTTTCATAACTCTGCCCCACTGTTCCTGTTTGTATTCATTTTTCACAAATTTTACTCCTAACACTTCTATATACTTGTCATCATATTCAACATCTTGTATTTCCCCATTAAAACTGAATCCTTTACTTTTCTTTTATTTATATTTAGTCCAATTTTCCCAAGCATTACACCTAACTTTAAGTTTACTCTTTCCATCCATAGTGTAATGTGAGGCAGAAATCTGGACATTCTGCAAAAACCTGTACACTTGAGAGGTATGAATACAATAGTGTATGCGCAGAGAATACAGTTGTTGGCATGCAGTAAGGAAATATAATGTACATTGACTATATTTCTAGTGCAGAAACAGAAAGAATAATTTCTTTACAGTATTTATAAAATATTTAGAATAACATGAGTAAACAGTCAGTACAAACATGTCCTTTATCAGGTAGTACAGTAACAGTAAAGACATTTTCTGCAGCTTGAAGGAGACAAATAAAGGAGAGAATGTGGACAGAGTAGAGAGAAGAAGTAGGAGAGAAGTAGAAGAGAGATGGAGTGGAAATGGATGGTTAAGGGGGATTATGGCAACAGTAGATTCTAGAGTTAAAGAGGTAGTTTTTGAGTTTGGTTTTGAAGAGACTGGTACTATTATTGCTGTGGATGTCAGGATGAAGTGTATTCCAGGCCTGGGAGACTGAATTTTTGTACAGAGGTTTGGCAGTGTTTTTATTTGGTTTATAAATGGCAAAGAAGTTCTGGCCAAAGCTATGAAGTGAATACGGGGATACTAGGGATGAGAGAGAGGGGCAGGCTTTGGGATTATTTAGTACAGAATGTGTGAGCTGAAGTTGTGAGAGGAGCAGGAACTGGGGGATTTCAAGCCACTGGAGTTTTTTTAGGGCAAGGCAATGATGTGATTTATATAGTTGTTCAGAGGCAAATCTGGCTATATTGCTATAGGTTTGCTCAAGTTTGGTCAGTAGGGATGACTGGAGATGGGTAGGAGCAGGGGAGGTGTAGAGAAGGCATGGAAGGAGGAAGGCTTGGGCAAGAGCAGTTGTGGAGTTGAGAGCTAGGAATTTTTTATTTCTATATAGAAGACAATTATAGTGCCAAGTAATTTGGTGTGAGATTCTGCTTTGATGAGGGTGTTATTAAGAGAGGAGATGACAAAGGTGGATTTGTGTTGGGAGAAGGTTTTGGGGAGGAATAGTAGGAGATTAGTCTTTTTGGGGTTGAGTATGAGTTGGTGGTCTGTTAGCCATTTTTCCATAGATGAGAAAGTGTTTTGGGTAATGGAAAGAAGGTTAGCGATGTTGTCAGAGACAGAGATGACAGTAGAGTCATCAGCATATTGTATGAGAGTGAAGGTGGAGCAGGAGGAGTAGAGATTATTAGTGAAAATGTTGAAAAGGAGGGGTCCAAGGATAGAGCCTTGGGGGACACCAGTATGGATGGGTAGAAAAGGGGAATGAGGTAGATTGCCATCACACAGACTGGAGCCAATTAGAGATGTAACTGGAGAACCGCTGAATTGTAGAGTGGGAAGAGCTTATGTTCATTTAGTTTAGAGATTAGCTTGGGGTGGGAGACAGTATTGAAAGCTTCGAAGAGGTTAAGGAATAGGGAGGATACCAGAAGATGTTTGTCCATTGCTTCGGCAATGGTGTGGGTAATGGATAGGAGGACAGTGAAGGTGCTATGATTAGGCCTGAAGCCATGTTGAGAAGGGGTCAGAAGGTTTTCAATTAGGTATTTAAGAAGCTGGTTATGAATACATTTTTAAAGGATTTTGGAGACTAGATAGAGGATGGCTATTGGTCTGTAGCCTGATGGGTCTGTGGAGTTACCTCCTTTGTGAAGTGGTATGGTATAGAACGATTTCCAGATGTTGGGGGCAGTGGCCTCCTGGATATATCTGTTAATAAGGATAGATACAGTGTAGACTAGAGAGTGGGCTGCAAGTTTCAGAAAGAGGAGAGGGATGTTGTGGTATGAGAAAGGTCTTGGTTGTGGCAGGGTTGGGTTAGTTTTTGAACTGATTCAATAAAGTGGGAATTAAGTAAGGTGGCTCTTTCATGGGGATGATTGTTAGGGTAGGGATCGAGGGTGGTAGGCTCACCATGGTTTATTATTTTATTGATGGAGTGCCAGAAGTTTTGGGGGTTGGTCTTATGGGTGCATTGGGACTCATAGTAGAATTTTTTCTTGTCTTTAGTGATTTGTTTTTTTGAAAGGTTTAGTAATTCTTTATATTTTTTGAGAAGTGGAGGAGATTTAGTTCTTAGCCACTGTTTCCAGTACTTGTCTCTTTTTTCAGGAGAGGGATGGTATCTTTAGAAATCCAGGGAGAGCAAGTACTTTTCATTCTAACCTTTCTTAGCGGGGCTATAGAGTTGAGGATATCAAGAAAAGTGTGATTAAAGTGTAGAACAGCATCATTGAGGGTAATAACTCCTTCCTCCTTAGAATGCTAAAATATCCACACTGGGACAATATAAATTAGATATGACACTAATTCAGATGAAACTTCTGATTGACATCTATCCTTCTAGCCCCAATGCCTCTTGTATGGGATTTCTAATTCAGTCTCTTGCAGACTATACAATAACTCCAACCCAACCAAGCATCTCACCATATATGCCATCAGCATACAGAATCTACCCAATAAAGTTACAGAGCGACACTTTTTGATCTCCCTCCACTCCCCCATATCTTAGCTCTTTCTGAAACTTGGTTAAGACCATACATCTCAGATTCTGAAATTATACCCACCACTACAATATTTATCATCTAGATAGAGCTGCCAAAAAGGTGAAGCAGTTGCATTCATGTTCTCAGAGTACCTAAACCTACCCCCCCCCCAAGTCTACCACTGCCTAACTTTCACCCTGCTGAACTCCTACTTCTTAACTTTCCCTTGTCATGGATCTGTCCATGTAACCCTACAAGATAACCAAATGTCCTTTTGTCATATCCAATACCTCCTTGCACATAGCCAAAAAATTCATTTTTAAATCTATAGGTTCAACTTCTGTTCTAAACTGAACCAATATTCTTTTGTTTATCTGTCTAAAAATGTTGAATCACATATTCAGATGAAGGGCATACAATTGTTTTTGTTCATATTTCCCTATGAAATTCTCCATATATTGTCTGTTTGCAAATCATATGTCACAAAAGTCTCATTGTTAATAAGAATAAATGCTCTTATCTGCTTTGCAGTCACTCCTATAGATGCAATTAATGAGTCCCACACTTCATACCTTTCTAGTCCATTCATTTAAACTGCATATATGAATGGTACACCTTCTCTTCATATCCTTCTTTTCTTGCTTTCTTCCTTCCCTTCGTTTACTGTTTGTGTCTATGTTTTCTCACTGACCTAATCTCTTCTCCCCTCTTTTCCTATTTTCTCCGTTATGTCACTCCACAATACTGCTGTATTACTTTCCATCTCACTCTGGTTGTTCATCTGCTCCAAATAATCATCCCGCAACCCTCTGGACTGAAGGGTTGAAATAATACACCCATCCTTTTTCTTTGTTTCACCCCCAAACAACCTTTTTTGAAATAATCTTTCTGAATAGGGCTCTACCTCCTCCTGTACATTAACTTGCTCTTTTTGCCTCTTCTCCTCTGACCCAGACTCGTTTTCTGCCATCACAATGTTTACTTTCTCATTTAGCAGCAATGCTGCCAACTCCATACTGATTTCCACAATAACAACAACATTAGTGCTATTAGCACCCTGAGTTACATTCTCTATGGCTCTCCTGCCTCTCTGGGATGCCTTCAAATCTGGAACGGAGACAGAAACCAGATGTGCCACCTTCAGTTTCATCCCCCTACACCAAAGAGTAGGAGAAGTTCTCCAGTGCCCTTGAAAAATTTCCCATACTCAGTAAGAATACAGTTTAAGGTCTCCACTGAAAAGAGGCCATTAACTTAGCTGGACTAGCAACAAACTGTAACTAAATAAATAAATAAATAATTAAACAACCGCATAGGTTCATAGGTAGGTACTAGGCTATCTGCCCAAAGGCATTTATAAGCCTAGCCGGAAAGTGTTGGCTTTCATCACCCCCTTAGATTAGTTCCCTGTGCCTTTGTCCAGCAGAGCCACTGAAGTGATCCCCGGGGTGAACTTTCTGTTTCCCATCCATTCATCAAGGTTTCTCTTGAAGAGTGTTAGTGAGGAGCTCTGCCTAATGTAGATTGGAATCTTGTTCCAGAGCATGCAAAGTCTCTGGGACAGGAATCTATCCCTCCAGCATGTCCTATTTATTGTTGTGGTGAGGTTTAGATCCCTAGAGCATGTGGCTCGAGGAGATATGGTTTTCTTTAGGTGGAGCATGTCCATCAATTCAGGGTTGGACATGGCCTTGTATGTCAGGCAGAGATCACCTCTGAGTAGGCGGTATGCAACCGAGTACAGCTGGAGTTTCTTCACGCGAGCTGCATAGGGCATCTGTTTGAGGCCAGTGATCCTCTTGGTGAGGTACTTCTGTAGTCTTTCCAGCTGTTGCAGGTGTCTTGTAAGGTACATCCCAAATGGGGCATTGTACTCTATGATGGGTCTGATGAGTGATGCATAGAGGGGCACAATGACCTCTTTTGATCTGGATATAAACCCTTTTGCGATTAGGTGGGCCACATAGAAGGGTTTTCTAACCACTTTGGCAATGTGATTATCAAAGGAAAGATTACTATCTACTTGGGTCCCCAGATCCCTTATTACTTCATCCGTATTTATAGGGCTACCACCTATGTTGTAGTTTGTGGGTACTTTGTTTTTTCCAAAGGGAATGACTATATGCACGTTTTGACATTTAGCTTGAGGCCATGGTTTTGACACCAGGTATTTGTCTCAGTGAGACCCTTTTGGAGGATGTCTTTGTCAGCTGGAGAGTCAATTATAGTCCCTAGTTTGCAGCTGTCTGTGAACTTGGTCAGCCAAAGTCCTCCTGTGCTTGCCTGTTCCTCTGAAAGGTATATGCCGAACAGGAGGGGTCCTCAGACTGAGCCCTGGGGAATACCACTTGTAACCAGTTTCGAGTCAGACCTAGTTTCCACAACTCTTACCATGTGAGTTCTGTCCATGAGCCAGTTGACAACCCATCTCATGATGTAGGAGTTTATTTTCAGGCTTGTCTATAATAACAGAATGGGGAATGGTGTGGAAGGCATTGGCGAGGTCTAGGTAGGCTCTGTGGACCACTTTTCCCTCATCTATAGCCTTTGTAACTGTCTCAAAGAAGTCCACCAGGTTTAGGAAGCATGATCTGCCCTTAACAAAGCCTAATTGGGTAGGGTCCAGTGTTTTTAGGTTCCCAATGTCTCTGTTAATTAGATCCATGATGATGCGCTCCATAGCCTTGCAGACCAAGCTAGTCAGGCTTAGGATAGTTCCTGGGGTCTGCTGTGGCTCCACCTTTGTGGAGCAGAATAACCGTTGCTGTGCGCCACTCTATGGGCATGTAGCCTGTGGAGAGGCTGAGTTTGAACAGTGTGTTTAGGTGAGGGGTTAGTTCATCTTTCATGTAGGATGCAGCCTGGGACACCATCCGGTCCCATTGATGCTGTGTTTTTGGCTTTGGAGAGGGGTGTTTTAACCTGAGTGTCTGTGATTTCAGGGGCTCTACATTCTTCTGCTATGGTTATGGGCCCTTTTGGAGGTGAGAGGGGGTGACGTTTGCACTGAACCTGTCTTCCAGGATGTTGGCGATATCAGCCGGTTCAGTGTATTTTGTGCCATTCTGCACTAACTCCTAGCAGATCTGAGAATTACCACTTAGATTCTTGGCATGGCTAAAGAATACCTTGTGGTTATCTTTGGAGTCCTTGGCAATTTTTCTTTCAAAGTTAGCCTTGGATGATTTTATGAGGGATCATAGTTTCTTGCTGATACTGATCCGGGATGTCTTCCCTTCTTGGGATTTTACTCTTTTCTGTGCTAGTTTCCGCCTTCTATTGTATAGCTTGTTTATGGCATGGGTCCAGCAGACTGGTTTCCTTTTCTTGGAGGAGTGAGTCTTGGTTTTGCTTGGGATAGCATGATCCATGCATTCTTGTAGGTGCCCGTAGAGTGCATTAGCAAAGGATTTTGCAGCTTGGGCAGCGCTATCCTTTAGCATGGGGGATTTGAAACTTTCCACCTTGGTCTTAAGTAACGTGAAGTTTGCTTTTGAAAAGTTTTTCACAGTGGTTTCTTTGACCGGGGGTGGAGGCCGAATGTGGATATCCAGAGTGATTATTTTATGGTCAGATCTAACCAGCGAGGGGTTGATCTCCAGTGTGTAACACCGGTCGCCCATGCTGATGATGACCAGGTCCAATATGTTGTCACCTCTGGTGGGGGTGTTAACCAGTTGATCCAGGGTGTTTGAGTTTATAAATTCTAGGAAATGTTGGGCAAGGGAGTTATTACTTGAGTAGTTCTCCCAGTTAATGTTTGGGTAATTGAAATCACCCAATATCAGGGTGTTTGGTAGGACCTTTATGTTTCCCAGTGTTTCCAGAAATGTGGAATGGGGGTCCTGGGACATTGTGGGTGATCTGTAACAAGCTACAATTTGAATTGCAGTTCTGCCCATTGTTAGTTGCACATGGATGATCTCTGAAGCATCATGCTGTGCCACTAACCTGGAGGTGTGGGTATCCTTTATGAATATGGATACACCCCCACCTTTTGTATTTCAGTCCGGGTTTTGTGGCCAAAATGTATGGTATGAGTTATAGCCTGGTAGTGCTGGGGTGCTCTCTGGAGCTTTAAACCAGGTTTCTGTTACTGCACATATATTGATTTTCTCCATACTGAGAAGTGCCTCAAGTGCGTGCATTTTGAGGTTTAAACTTCTGGCACTGAGTAACATTACCCTCAGTTTTTTGTTACTTGTGCTATTTACGGCAGTGGGTTTGTCTTTTGAGCTTTGCCTAAAAAAGGCACTATCAGGGTGGCAAGAGCCTTGGCCAGTATTTGAAAGCCTAGGAGTGATAGGTGCAAGCCGTCTCTAGTGAAGCAGCATGGCTTATCGAGCATGTCATCCCAGGCAGACAGACACTGGATCCTCTTTGAATGACACCAGAAGCTTAGCCAATTGTTGAAATTGATAATTTTTTCTTTATACCATGGTATCATTCTTGGTGAGGGCAGGCTACTCAGGGTCAGGGTCATACTGGCCTGGGCTATGTGATCAGAGAGCTCTTCCATGTCACTTTTCATGTAGTCCAGGGAGGTACGGCTCAGGTCATTCACACCAACATGGACAATGACAGAGTCATATTTGCACTTGTTCTGGAGTGACCTGAGTGCTTGTGTTATGTGGTGGGTCCTGGCACCCAACAGGCAGCTAACAGTAACCTTCTCCTCGTTTAGCCTAGTGAGTGGGATGCCAGTGTACCTGACTATAGAGTCACCTATTACTAGTGTGTTGGGTATGTTATTTTGCTTTAAGGGCTGTGATTGCTTGGAACGCTGGTTTTGTGTAGTATGTGTTTCATGGTTTGTGTTGGGGGGTGGAGGGTGCTTGGATGTCTGCTTTGGAGGCCTCTGTTGCTTTTGCAGAATTAGAAATTCCATACAAGAGGCTTTGGGGCTACAAGGATAGATGTCAGTCTGAAATTTCAACTGAATTAGTTGTCACATCTAATTTATATTGTCCCAGTCAGGATATTTTAGCCTTTTCTTCTAAGGAGGAATGAATTATTACATAGTTGAAAACAGATGAGGAAAGTGTGTTGTTGGACAGAAACTTCACTGCCATTTCTGATTCAGTGTCAAAGTTCTCAGAAACAAGACTCAGGACTCACAACAGACCACAAAAGTTACTTTGATAACTGATGAATGTAGACTAGCCACAGACAACAGTATGAAATGTAATTGTTTAACTTTTTTGTGACTAGGCTTAAGTGACCACACAAGATTGATTTCTATTTTTTGTAGTGGCAATAAACTTATCTTTTAAGACAACTGTAATTTCCTACAGTTCTCCCTTAGATCAAGTTGCTACAATACTGTCAATTATATACTCGCTCCCTGCCTTTACCCTGAGAAATGATACATAGCAGTAGTGCTCTGCTTCATCATTTTTATTCTTGTTGACCAAGAAGAATTGTTTCAATTAATTGGTCAGATAAAGCAGTCAGCTTTTGTTAAATAAAATTAAGAATTCAATACACAGGAGGTTCAGATTCAAAAGTTTACTAGTGTACACCAGGAGGCAAAAAACGTACAAGTACAGAATTTTGTCTGACATGAAACAGGAAGCACACAATTTTATATAGGTTTAACATTTAAGCTATGCCCACCTTACTGACGTGATATGTCACAGGGCATCTACATCACTTTAGCTTACAAGCCTTCATTCATTAAATCTGCTGATGCTGTATATTTAAAAAAACTTTTCCTCTAGATACAATACGGCCTTGCTATCCAGCTGGTCAGTCATAATGTCTTTCTGTAAAGTTACTTGTTCAAGGTTTCATATCAGTTCGAATACAATAGCAGCTTCAGTCTTTTAATGCACGTCTTTGTTCTCTGTTACACTTTCTCACACAGCTGCATGCTATCTTAGTAACACATATATAAGGCCAAATCATTCCAACAAGAAAGAGCAGAAGATTTCATTATTTCACACATTTAATTTCCTGACCCAGCAGATAATCACTTGTGAAAAGCATAAACATTAAAACTTGCTAAGCTAGCATTCTGCCAGGGTCAGAGATCAGCTTTGCTTCAAGCCACACTGCAGTTTCAAAACTACTTACATTTACACATGAATCAATTGTACTGTTATATGATTAATAGAATAAAATGCATTATATACTACTTTGCTTTTAAACTAGCATTTCTCATATATTTAAATACACATTTTTCTAACATTTTCCCCCCATTAATACTTTTTATTCTATTTTGAAGTATGCATAGTGTCATTTCATCTCCTAGCCTTTTCCACTTAGGATTTTCAGCTAGGCGAGTCATTCAATCTATACTTCAGAAAAAGCGTCATCTGAGATCAATCTTTCAATTTCAATATCCTGGTAAAAAGTTTCAGTAACAGATACATCAATAAAATCTTTGATTAATCTTTTCATGCAGGAAATTCCACAGCAAACACATGCTCCTATTAGGAGTATACCCACACAAATGGCAATCAGAATATTCATTAGGATGGAACCCCACCCCCCAAATAGATTCTGGAAAAAGTCCGTCAGTGGGTTTGGGCCTGGTTCAGTCATGGCTGATACTTGCTGAATTACCTCTAGGTGGTTATTTATCTCATGACGATTGTCAGGAATATAAGCACAGCATTCTTCTTTGATAAGCGCGCAAGTACCACCTCTCACCGCTAGGGTGAAGTCAAGAGCCATCCGATTTTGTAGCACAACAGTTCTCATTGCATTCAGTTCATCAGTCACCAGTTCTAGGGTGGAAAATGTTGCATTACCCATTACTTCGAGAAGTTTCGACAACTTCCTCAGCTCCCAGATCGATTTGACTGCTCCTCAAGTCCATATGAGTCAATTCACTTTTGTCTTTTACTGAATTATGGTCTTTCCAACCAGCTTCGATCTTTCCAACTGGATTCACAGGTTTCTTAACTGGTCTTTCGGATTTTCGAGCTGTTTCTCTTACGTTTCGTATCTTACCCAAAGGTAATTCTGCTGTATGTCTTATTGCCGGAACCAAGTAACCCAAAAAACAACTGTCGGACCAATTCTCAGGTAACCATTTATATGCCTTTTTCCCACAAATAAAATAACAGTTTTCTACTTTAGTACTAATACGCATCAGCCCTGCATGAAACATTTTCTGATCTATAACTGACAATTGTTTAAACAAAACTGGATTTTTTTGAATGTCACTCATAGTTGTTTTCAATGAGTTCAAATACGAGTCATAATTAGTATTGCAAAAAGTATTGCCATTACTATTCTTAATATAACATTGGTAAGATATAGTTATATTACAATTGCTCCAGCCCACCTGGAGGGTGTCATTTTTGAAAAAACATACAATTCCTTTTTGTGTGACAGGTAAAAATAAAGCTATTTTGTCCTGTGATCTCACAGTTCCTGTGTCGAAAAGTAAATTCTCCCAAGCCTCATTTATCCCCAAAGGGACAGCGGACATTATCAGTCCTCCATATGCTGTCGGTATAGCTGTACAAACCCAGCAATTTGAAATGTTCATAGTCTCTGCATATACATGTTTCATGGCTAGGTATGTGTTAAAATTTGGATGCCAGTCTATAGACGTTTCATCACGCCTTTCCACTTTCACTTGTGTGGTTGTGTGTAGGATAAACCACAGCAAGAGGAAAATTGTCACAATTACAGTTAATAAATGTACACTCAACAAAATGATTATGCAACATCTCTAGGGTTGATCTAAACTTCTGTTGCTTTGTTTTTGGCCATCTTGGTCTGGTTGTATATCAGTCACAAAGTTTTTATCAAGTTGAAAGTTCTTTACCGGTTTACAATGCGTCAAATGAACCCAGGACGTCCTCTCGGCCACTCTAACTGCAGTAGGTGTTGCCAACAGAACCTGGTACGGTTCCTCCCACTTTGGACTTGCCCAATTCTTCCTTTTCATCACTTTCAGCCAGATCCACGACCCTGGGGCCAAGACTGCTTCCACCGGTCTAGTCTGTTCCTTATCTGAAAAAGAGTTAAACTGCAAAACAGATTTATTTGTTAACAGTTTCCTCATATAACTAGCTAATGAACTGTCAGACTATTGCTCTGCAGGCATGAGAGCTTTCCACTGAGGCACATAATATGCGATCCCAAAAATCATTTCAAAGGAAGTCAAACCCTTTACATTTGGAACTGTTCTCATACTCAGCAGTGCTAAAGGCAGACAGTATATCCAGTTCTTTTGGGTTTTCTCAACTAGTTTCCTTAGCTTATTTTTCAGGGTACCATTGTACCTTTCCACCAGTCCTGCTGACTGTGGGTGGTAAGCACAATGGTTCTTTAAGGAGATACCAAAAAATCTCCCAAGCTGGTGAATAGTCTGATTTACAAAATGTGTGCCATTGTCACTATAAATCCTTTCCGGAATGCCAAATCTAGGGATTACTTCTTTTATCAGGGCTTTTGCCACTGTCGCTGCATCCAGGTTTTTGGTTGGAAAGGCTTCTACCCATTTAGAAAACATGTCTACAATAACTAAACAAAACTTTTTCCCTTCACATTTATTCAATTCTATGAAATCCATACAAATAGTATGGAACGGGTATGGTGGTATAGGAAAACTTCCTTGCTTGGTTTTAAATGCTCCTTGTGCATGGTGCTTGTTACAAGTATGACAAGCTGCACAAAATTTTTTTGTGTAATTTGTGTATCCGTATGTTTGGAATATTTGATTTACTAACTGTACCATCCCCCCTGTTGAGACATGGCACTGCCCATGGCTCAACAAAGCTGCATATCTAAATAAATTAGATGGCAATATCGGTTTTCTTTCTTTGGAAATGTACAGTCCATTCTCAAGAATTGCACCTCGTTTTACCCATTTTTGTTTTTCTGCTTTTGTAGTAAGTGTCTGCATTGTTTTAACATGTCTAAATCTAAAATCTCAGAGGGTTGTAATTCCTCATTTAAAAGTACAGTTTCTGTGTCTGAGGCTGCTTGCTTTGCAGCTGCATCAGCACGTGCATTGCCTTTTGAAATCTTATCCTGCTGTTTTGTATGAGCTACACATTTACAAATAGCTACTCTGGTAGGTAACTGAATAGATTCTAATAACTCCAAAATAAATTGCGCATGATTAATAGGTTTTCCACTAGATGTTATCATTCCTCTATTTTTCCATTGTTGTGCAAATACATGTACTGTAGAAAAAGCATACTGACTATCAGTATATATGTTCACACTCTTGTTTTTTGCTAAAGTACATGCCCTCGTCAAAGCTATCAATTCTGCTGCTTGTGCAAATAAGTTATGTGGTAAGGATTGAGCTTCTAAAATTTCAGTGTCTGTAACTACTGCATACCCCACCAGATTATTCCCTGTAGGACCCCTTCTGCATGAGCCATCCACGTAATATGTCACCTCAGCATTGTCCAAGGGCATATCTGTAAGATCTTGTCTAGGTAAAGCTAACTGTTCAATTTCCTGCAGGCAGCTGTGTGGTGTGCCCTCCGCAGGAGTTGGAAGTAATGTTGATGGATTCAATGTCGTACATCATTCAATTGTCATATGAGGTTGGCTCAGCAGTATAGTCATACATGAAAGATGTCTAGCAGGAGAAAGGTATGCCACTTTCTCTTGCAGTAAAATTATTGCAACTGCATGAGGCACTCTCAATGTGAGAGGGTAGAATAACACCACTGAGGCCGAAGCCTGTACTGCCGTTGCGGCTGCAACTACTGCTTGTACACAGTGAGGCAAAGATCGCACCACTGGGTCTAACTGTGATGAATAGTAGGCTATGGGGCGTTGCTTGTTCCCATGTTGTTGCATCAATACTGACGTCATATATCCTTGCTTACAATCTACAGTCTGAAAAAAAACGTTTGTGATAATTTGGAAGTCCTAAAACTAATGAAGAAGCTATCAACTGCTTCAACCTGCAGAAAGCCGTTTCTGCTTTGGGTGTCCATTGTAAGATATCTTGTGCTGCCATTGGTGTCTTATATATCAAATCAGTCAGTGGAGCAGATTCCAAAGCATAATTTGGTATCCAGCTCCGACAAAAATGAGTTGTACCTAAGAAAGACATAATTTCTTTCTTGGTCATTGGCTTGGGCGCTTGCAAAATTGCTGTTTTTCTTTCCTCATTTAGTATTCTATCTTCATTGGATATTACATATCCTAGGTATCTAACTTGTTTTTTCCAAAGTTGTAACTTACTTTTGTTTACTTTATGTCCTTGTGTTGCTAAAAATTTCAATAATGCTACAGTACCCTCCCTGCACTGTTGCTGGGTGGGGGCTGCTAGCAAGATGTCATCTACATAAAGTAGAATTTTGACTACCTCCTGGTGGGGTAAACCCTGCCAGGTTGCTAGTCATTTCTTGTGCAAATATTGTTGGGCTCTCACAATATCCTTGTGGTAGTCGAGTATACGTATACCTTTTACCCTGAAATGTAAATGCAAACCAGTATTGACTATCAGGATATATAGGTATTGAAAAGAAAGCATTGCTAATATCTACCACAGAGAAATACTTCTGTTGTGGTTCTAAATCATTTAACAAGGTATGTGGGTCTGGCACCGTAGGTGCTCTAGGTATTACTGCATTGTTTACAGCTTGTAAATCTTGTACCATCCACCATTCCCCATTTGCTTTTTTAACAGGAAATAGGGGTGCATTACATGGTGAATCAGGAGATTCTACCAGTACTCCTTCTTTGAGTAATGCTGCTATTATAGGCTTAATTCCTATTTCTGCATCCTTTCTCAAAGGGTATTGTCTTTTCTGTGGTCTAAAAGCTGACTTTGGGGTAATTGTAACTGGTCCTGCTGTTCGAATAAGTCCTACATCTGACTTGCCTGTTGACCAAAGAGTTATTGGAATTTCACATAAAGCCTTTTCTTCTTCTTCTAATAAAAATGCTAATCAGCTGTCCTGGCTAGATTGCAAGTGTACAGCTGGATGTGTCTGTGTCAACCAATTCAGTTTTTGTTTTTGTATCCCTTGTTCTGATAGTTCTAAATCAGTTTGTTTCTCCCATCTTGTTACTTTTTCTCCTAAATCTGCCCATTTGACACTTTTGTTCTTTGTCAAGCTGACATGTGGCAACCAATTTGATCTATACAATGCAAGGAATTCTTGAGGTAATGAACAGCTAACTACACTGTTCCCCTCAGTATCCCAGTACAAAGTACGCAAAACCAATCTAGTTGCATGATTTCTAAACAATTCTTGCTGATATTCTCTATCAGGTCCTGGTGCAGTACAGTAGTATAGAGTACAGTGTAACAAATGCTATCGATCAGTGTCAAGGGAGGGGGCTTTACTGATGGCTACATTCATCAGTTCCTCAGTTACTGCCCCTGGACCAGTCGTGACTAGGTCCTGGCTGTACCAGTAAAAAGTTTCACCCTCCGGTCGTACTACAAAGGTATCCATTTGTCTCTGTGCCTCCATACCTTGTACAGTTGGAACTACTGCAATGCCAATTATCTGCATAAGGTCCCTGCCCAATAGGTTTACTGGACACTTTGCAGAAACAACTATTTTACTTTTCTGGGTCATACCTGAAACAGGGTCAGTTATTGCTATATCATGGGAAAGTGGTTCCCTGTATAGCTGTCCATTTGCGGCTTTTACTAGTATATAATCAGGTGATTCTGAATGTTCCGGTAACTTGGAGGGGTGTACCAAAGTCTGTAATGCTCCTGAGTCACACAGGAATTTGACTTCCCTTCCCTCCACTAGAAGTGTAACTTCCAGTTT
The DNA here is from genome assembly GCF_019279795.1 of Protopterus annectens. Lineage (NCBI taxonomy): Eukaryota > Metazoa > Chordata > Ceratodontiformes > Protopteridae > Protopterus > Protopterus annectens. The sequence continues at coordinate 469,688,821 of NC_056735.1, forward strand.
CATATCTGCCAAGTAGAGCTCTAAGCTCAATAATGCTAAATCCAAAATTTCACTTTCTTCATCCTCCATATCTACTTGCACTTTCTCAACTCCCTCTATCACATTTACATTTGCTTTTTGTTTATTAACTTTTCCTGATGATTTCTGACTTTCACTTGATGTATCCTCACTATCATATAGTCAGTCCTCATCTCCCTTATCTTCTGTGATTACCTTTTTGTTTTGCCTACAATCCCTTGCTAGATGTCCCTTCTTCCCGCACTTGAAGCATTCACCTCTCTTTTTCCTTTCTTCAAAATCTTCTGATTGTTTGTCAGACTGTTTGTTTCCCTGGGCATTCTTCTTGCCCTTTTTGCCTGACTGTAATATAAATACTTCAGCGCCATCTTCAGCAGTGAAGACTTGCGCCTTCTTTTTCTTTTTACTATTAAAATGTCTTTTAGCATGTCTAGCGTATTCGAGTAAGGCTTGTAGCCTCCCTGTTCGATGGTCTATCATATGCTTCATAATGAAGCTACTAATAGGTGCAATGCAACCTTTCAAAAATGCATTTTTTAATTGTTGTTCATACGGGGAATCATTTGTTTGGTTCTCAGGAACCGACATACCGCTATGATTATTAAAACATTCTAATAATCCAGCATAATATCCATCTATTGTCTCATTTTCCTGTTGTATGCATTGATTAATGCAAGTCCAGTCTGCTCTGGGTTTCCATTTCTCAGAGATTTGGTCTGTCAGACCTTTCACTCTGTTGTCTAACTCTGCGTCACTATGTGGGAGTGGTCTAAGCTCTGCATTACGAGGATTCCAGGTGCCACAAATCATGTGCCAATCTGGACCTATAATTTGTCTTACTACTTTTTCTATTTCTTCCCCATTCAAGTGGTAACTCAACCTCATGCCTTGTAAATCTAAAAATTTCGTAAAATTAACTTTCGGATGGGGGATTCCCTCAGTAGCCTTCTGGATGTCTTCCGGTGTCCATGGTCTATATACTAAGAGTGTTGGGTCCTGCCCTTCCTGTCCTGCCTGAGGATTTGGAACTTCTATAAGTGGGCATATTTCTTCCTCACTCTCATCCTGTAGATTTCTCTCTATTTGGTATGATTCTGTGTCCCTATGTGTTTTATGTGTTCAGGACCTAGTCTCAATAGGATCTCTAATAAATGGTTGTGGTCTTGCTGAAACTTCAGGATAACGTGGAGGCGGACCAGCCTGTCCACTCGCTTCATATCCTAAAAAGGGTAAGGGAGGGGGCAAGGGAGGAGGAGGAGGAGCTGTTGCTATTACCAAGTTATTATCCTCTTTGTCTAAAAATAATGTTTTGGAATTTTTAAGCTTCTGTTCTCTACGATTTGCTTCCACAATCCACCTGTGTGCTTGAGGAATGCCTAGTTGGCGTTGCTTTTTTGCCTGACCTCTCGCATCAGAACTAAGTTGTTTAAGGAGTTTAACTAGTGAAGTTTTATCTAGTTTACCATCAAATTCATATTTACTAACCCATTTCGTATAATACCTAACGTTATCAGAACGTTGTAATTGCATGTATTTTGCTTCTTCGGTTAGGGGTGGATCTCGCGAGGTTTTAGTGCACTGATTACCCATGTCAAAGAAAATGTTATGTAACCCTTTTTTATCACGTGATATCAAGTTCTCAGTTCCTGTTCACAGTTTATCTAGAATAACTGCCTACCTTATTCTGTTATCCTGATCTATGACCAAATATACAGTACTTCCTTTTGTCCCTGATCTGCAAAACAAATCTTGACAACAATATACTGTAACCTAGTCCCTGATCTAAAACAGAAAAAAGGCAAATTCTTCCTACCTGAGCCTCCGGTATTGAACTGTCCAATGTCCACTCTTCAGCCACAGATCAGAAAGTGGCCAACCTCTTTACACGACAATTCAGTTGGAGGTCTTTTCACCCAAGAAGAACCATTTCGGTAACTTCTCCTGTGCAGTATTCGACCACCGGTAGACTCTGATCTGCAGCTGTCTGAGGGAATTATCTGGCTCGAAGGACCAAACTGTTAAATAAAATTAAGAATTCAATACACAGGAGGTTCAGATTCAAAAGTTTACTAGTGTACACCAGGAGGCAAAAAACGTACAAGTACAGAATTTTGTCTGACATGAAACAGGAAGCACACAATTTTATATAGGTTTAACATTTAAGCTATGCCCACCTTACTGACGTGATATGTCACAGGGCATCTACATCACTTTAGCTTACAAGCCTTCATTCATTAAATCTGCTGATGCTGTATATTTTAAAAAACTTTTCCTCTAGATATAATACGGCCTTGCTATCCAGCTGGTCAGTCATAATGTCTTTCTGTAAAGTTACTTGTTCAAGGTTTCATATCAGTTCGAATACAATAGCAGCTTCAGTCTTTTAATGCACATATTTGTTCTCTGTTACACTTTCTCACACAGCTGCGTGCTATCTTAGTAACACATATACAAGGCCAAATCATTCCAACAAGAAAGAGCAGAAGATTTCATTATTTCACACATTTAATTTCCTGACCCAGCAGATAATCACTTGTGAAAAGCATAAACATTAAAACTTGCTAAGCTAGCATTCTGCCAGGGTCAAAGATCAGCTTTGCTTCAAGCCACACTGCAGTTTCAAAACTACTTACATTTACACATGAATCAATTGTACTGTTATATGATTAATAGAATAAAATGCATTATATACTACTTTGCTTTTAAACTAGCATTTCTCATATATTTAAATACACATTTTTCTAACAGCTTTTATATGTTTCATTGGAGCATTTTACTACTACTGTTATTGGTCTGACTGTCACTGGTATACTGCCATTTGGACACACTTCAAGAACGGAATAATCAGGGATCCATAAATATGAGGCTCATGTTCTCCATTGAAACCTAAGATTTTATTTAATTTTGCTGTAACTATGGGCAACATGAGAAGAGACAATATTGTGTTTAGAGGATGAGATAGTTTGCAAGGCTTGGTTTCTATGGTTGTGTTAACAGGGATCATTGGACCAAGGCCGGTATGGTTTTACTACAGATTTTTCCAACATATTACCTTCCAGCCACTTTGGTACAGTCCTCACAGGATGTGTAAAACCTGCAGAGTGTTTAGAACACTGTTTTGGGCACTTGTTCTATCATCTTAGCCAATTCTCAAATGGGGAATAAACTTATTTATTGGGAAGTAGGTAGGTAGTTTGTTGAATTTGTGGAGCTTTTGTAAGTTAATAACTATCCATTATGCTAGGCTTACTTTTTATCTAAGTCATTTTTATTGAAAATGACTCACATCAACACTGAGCCATATTAAACTCAACTCCTCCTCCTTATTATGAAAGAAAAATCCACTTAGAATATTGGTACTGTGTTCATCCCAGACATGAACAAACCTCATTCTGTACTAAAAAAATCAAATATTTGGGTGCATTTGTATTATTCTCTTATTATATCAACCATATCTTAAAGTTTCTATGCTAAATTATAGAGGTCACTTCCGTCAGTAGCTACCTGCTTCTTATTTTATAACAATCATTTCTCTCCCCTCTCTCTTTGCCGTCTGCCCTTTCTTCTCCTTTATTGTCTTCCATTCCATTCTGCTTCCCATTTCCATGTTGACCTGTTAACCCAGCTCCCACTGGCCTTACTTCCCATGTCCTGCCATATCTTCTTCTCCTGTACCCAGCAGTCTCCATTTACAATTACCTTGCTGTTAGCAAAATTTTGATTTTTCTCTCTTTTCTTCCCTCTCCCACATGATCTGCCCTTCATCTACTCCAAATAATTATAACTATCTCTACTTGACCTCTTTATAATTTGAGTCACTCCACATTTCCATCATATTCTGCCACTCTTTTTATAACACTTTTCAATTTCCCGACATGTGAATATTATTGTCTATCTTTTTCCTTACTTCTTAAATACGCTAGACTCCAGAACCATAACTAGATTATATGGCACACTGTTCAGTTTCCTGGTCTAATAAAGTAAATAAATACCTCCCTCTTCATGGCTCTCACCTCTCTCCTCTTCCCCTCTGTCTCCATATTCATAAACTGAGTATCTCACCCTCAGAAATATATGTTCCTTAAAGTTATCAGACAAGAAACTTTTTACAGTGTAGATTCATACTGGAATTATTTCACTTCTATTAATGGGGACCCACCAAATCAACAAGATAAACAATATATATTGGAATCTGCTTATAGAACTACGTCTTCCATTGTCTGGAGACTTTATACATGGAAATTTTTACATAGATCTTTTTATACACCTTTGATGATGAATAAAATAAATAATAAAGATAATCTATGTAAGAGATGTAATGTAGAAATTAATGCTGACTGGGCTCATATGTTTTATGACTGTATAAAATTGAAAGAATACTGGAAGTCAATTAATGAATTTTTGCAGGCTCTTTTACAGATAATTTCATTATTTCTAAATCTCTTATATTATTCAACACACCTGTACCTCAAAGTGTTAAAAGGTTAAGCTTCCCTTGTTATGGTCTATTCTAGCAGTGGCTAGGAAAATAATAACTAGAAATTGGATTTCAGATACACCTCCTTCGTTCAATGAATTTAAAAATGTTATGAATATAGTGTGCCATATGGAAATAAACACAATTAGGACTAGAACAAATAGAAAAACATCTTATTTTATTGTATGGGATAATTTACAAAATTTGTTAAAAAAATTTAAATTTCAATAGCATGATATTTTAGTTTAATTAATTGATCTGATTGTAGTGGATGTCTTTGTAAATACTTTAGTTGTTTTGTTGAATATTATAATAATACCTATTTTTAATTACTTGTATAAAATTGTTATGATATTTCTCTTATATGTTAAAACAATAAACCTGTTTTGAAAAAAAAAAGAAATATATGTTCCTTACCCTCCCCATTCCTGTGTTTACTGTGTTTCTGCTACATATTCTGCCTCTTGCTATACCATTTATTTTGTTTCATAACTCCCCTTTGCATCTTTTTCATGGAACCATGAAGGTTCACTTGTTAGATGCCTGTTGACTGCTCTTTCACATTTGCTATATCTTTTCTTTGAAGTGTACAGTGGTAGCCTGCCAAGCCTGTAGCTGGTTGTGTTACCTTCTACAGCTGTTCTACACATTCTCATCAGATTCACTCTCCATTCCCTTCTCCTTTTTGTATGCTGTCATCAGTGCCAATCTTATACCATTTCCTTCCTCCCTCAGTAGGCTCCTTAAAGCACAGCTCAATGCCTACTTGTACAATACATCCCTGCTGAGTTATTCTTATTGAGTTTGCATTGGTGTGTACTTTCGCTGTGCTACTGTCTAGAAATTCATTTTGAGGAATCCGTCCAATATTTGAATGGTTGTTTGTCTGCTAGCATAACTCTCAACTGTCAATGACTTTGCCGCATATCGTTTCTCTATTTGTCATATCATTTTTTGATTTTCTGATAAATCACTGTGGATTGCCATCAGTCAGTAATGGCATTCCTTACATTTTTCTAATTTTTGTTCTTCAGAAAATGCACGTTGATACAAAACTTGTTTTTTTTATCTTTTTAAGTGAATTAGAGTAATATTTTAAAATTGTTGCTGAATTTAGATCGTTGCCCCTGCATTATTTTTGACATTATCCAGATTTTTTGAGGAAACAGGTTGAAAAGTATGGCTATTAGTATTAACAGTTCTCCAGGACTGAAGTATTGGGAGGCTGGTGGCTGCACTCTTGCAGTGCTCACTGGTTCCTGTTATTAAACAGGACTGTATCAGTGCTAACAGTGTAGAACGTAGTGGTGCAATCCTTTCATCATATACCTAGAATGCAGGTAGGTAAATACTGATTTTATTTTTAGAAACATGTTATGTAGCCCCATTCAATGCACTGCTAATCAATAAAGTTTATACAACCCTACTGGTTTAATGCTTCATGAATATTGTAAAAAAAAATGACTTTATTCATTCCTGTCTCCTGAGTGTTTTTCTTTCACTGGAATACTCAATGACAAAAATAGATTGTTTATAAAGGACTCTTTTTAGATAATAAAGCAACCAATTAAACAATAGGTTATCGGAACCAAAAGATAGCACAACTTCTGTAGGTAAAGCATTCGGCTTAAGATCAACAAGTACTTGTCAGTAAACTTGAAAACAAAAACAAATAACCGTAGTTTGAGCAGCTCTACAGTAATAAACTGAGTGGGCACTTTAGTTAGTAAAACACACAGACTTTAAAAATTCTTAAAAAAAATAATCAATAACTTTACGTCAAAATGCCAAAAAAAACTTTGTCAGTGCATTAGTGAGAACAAGAGAACAGAACTACTGGCTATGTATGCAAACCTAAGTGCATCTAGTTAGTTCAAATATAAGCCTATTGAACACATTAACATTAATAATCAACAAATTTGTACCACCTCTTTATTGCTACATATTATGATGTACGGTCATAGAAAATTGGTTTATTTTGACATCAGATAGCTCTCTAGCTGCTATATTACCTAAGAAGTTATTCATCTTCTCTTAGAAGTGCTATGGATTGCAATAACTTTTTAGTAAACATTGCTACTGACAGGACTCTGTAAATAAAATTATTTGATTCCTTTCCCTGAGTGCATTGAAGGATATGCGCCGGGATATTTACCACCATAATAACAAAATTTGAAGGGTCCTGTACAAGTCTTATGCTTACTTAACTTGTTATTATATAAGTTAGAAAAATGGTATATGGGTCAGACAAAATTTAAGCATAAGCTGGGACTTATGGAATAATTCACTAATGCTGATACTAGATATACCAATGACATTGTAGCAGATTGATAGCACAGCATACTTCTCAAATTCTTAGATCAGGAAATTTTGACAAAGCCTTAAATAACTGGGGGACAAAGGTCCCAAAATAGGGACAATATTTAAATATTGCTCCTACAAATTTAAAAAGTTGATAGAGTAAACAGGTTTTACAATAAATGTTTAAGAAATGCTAAATAAATAAAAATAAATAAAAAAAAATCAGCATGAATTTTCTGAGGAGTATGACATCTGAATCTCAATTTTATGCCATTATTTTATTACTTCAATCCTCAATGAATTGACAATGATTTGCCAGCAAACCTCGATTTTATTGAGAAACAGATCAAAAAATATGAGACAAAAACCTGAACATTTTGTGAAAATCTATACATTTGAGAGGTATTAACATAGCATGTTTGGGAAGTTCATTCAGAAAAATACATTTTTAGCATTTTAGCAAAACCACTTCTAAACAGAACTCGTGATACGCATTAGAAGCTAAACTTATTATTGAATGTCATACCCTGTTACCTAATGAGTTGAATAAAGATTGGTTCATGCATTCAAAGGTTCTTGTCGAGCCTTATATTCTCATATTTGTTTTTAGCCCTTATGTTTTGTCTATAAATAACCCACAGAGGGATTTAACAAGGATATGTTGGGACTGCATTGTTATGCTAGTCATTTGTATGATAAGAGAACATTGTCAGTGTGCATTTAATTTAATAAAATTAAGAACATCAGGACAGGAGGACAATAGTCAAGATTGTTATGTAGTCGAGAGACATTGCTTGCTACAGATTGTTTCTTGCAATAAACTCATGAATAGAACTAATAGACGGAGAACCAGATAATTCAAGTTAGAGGGAAGAGTGCAGTTATAGTGATTTTGCAAACAACAAAGCATCAGTAGACTCATAGGGACTGATAACTTGACACCGTGGTAAAGCATTATTAATTATAAGCATTTTGGATGATACCAAGAACATTCTTCATGGTGTTATCAGCCCTAATACTCATGAAGATGCTTTGCTGGAATACTCAAAATGAAGCCTAGCCAGCCTATTATCATGCTTTACTATGTTTGGTAGTTTGGTAAACTGAAATGTATATATAATCTGAGATTAGACCAATTATACTGGTCCATTAGGTCAAAATAGGTCAGGAAGCAAGAGGATATACTTTACTTGTCTTCTGTGTTTGGAATGGAATTCCTGGGACAGATGCTTAATCTGACAAGGTGCAATTCACCCATATATTGCAAAATGTTTTCATATCTGTCCAGTTAGTTCAGACAGCAAATGAGAGTGTAATTTTTACCAGGTGCATTTCAGAAGACTGCATCATAATGCTCCCACTGCCCTACATGCGGCACATTATTGTGGCCTGATCA
>NC_056735.1:469702012-469747012 GCF_019279795.1 Protopterus annectens
GACGGTCTGCGTATGGCATCTGTTTGAGGCCAGTAATCCTCTTAGTGAGGTATTTCTGTGGTCTTTCTAGTTGTTGTAGATGTCTTGCAAGGTACATGCCAAATGGGCGTTGTACTCTATAATAGGTCTGATGAGGGATGAGTAGAGAGGAACAATTACCTCTTTTTTTCTAGAGGTGAACCCATTTGTAATGAGGTGTGCCACATAGAAGGATTTCCTGACTACTGTAGTGATGTGATTATCAAAGGAGAGACTCCTGCCAACCTGTGTTCCAAGGTCTCTTATCACACTTTCAGAGTTTAGTAGGCTACCTCCTATGTGGTAATTCATAGGTACAGTGTTTTTCCCAAAGTGGATGAAAATGCACTTCTTGTTATTGTGCTTGAGGCCATGACTTTGACACCAAGTATCAGTCTCAGTGAGACCCCTTTGTAGAATGCCCACATCATTAGGCAATTTTATTATGGCACCTAGTTTGCAGTCATTTGTGAACTTTGTTAGCCAAAGACCTGCTTTATTAGCATGGACTTCTTACAAGTAGATGCCAAACAGGAGAGGACCCAGTACTGAGCCCTGTGGTGCTCGACTTGTCACTGGTCTGAAGTTGGATTTGAACTTGGCTACTTTCAATGTGTGTGTTCTGTCAGTGAGCCAATTGGCCACCCATCTTGTGACATAGGGATTTATACCCAGTCAAGTGAGTTTATCTATAATTCCAGAGTGGGGGATGGTGTTGAATTTTAATATTTTAATATTTTAATATTTTAAATTATTTTAATATTTTAATATTTTAATTTTCATCAGAATGAAGACATTAAAAATAAAAATATACATGAAATAAATAATGTTGATTTTGAATTTTAGGCTAAATATTTTAGTAAGAGTATATTTAAGGCATTACTTGTAAAATATTGATATAAATGTTACAGTTAATAATATGTGGATCTCATAGGGAAGGGTGTCTTTAAATGGAGGTGTGTGTTGTGTCACATGATTGATGACTTTTTTATTTAAATTTTGCATTTGTACATATCTGTTATCTGAAGAAGTCTCCCTATAAGGAGAGACGAAAAGCGCTTAATAAAACAGACTTTATTTTTTACTTGTGGGTGACCAGTGGAGTGATTTCCTAGCTTTTTTTATCCAGTTTGTGTATTTTTGGCTTTTCTGGAGTTTACATAACTGCTTCAAAGAAGTCAATCAGGTTTAGGAGACATGACCTACCTTTTACAAACCCAAACTGAGTGGGGTCCAGGGTTTGGAGGTTACCTATTTCCTTGTTTATAAGCTCCAAGATGATACATTCCATGGCTTTGCAGACCAGGTTCATCAGGCTAATGGCATAGTAGTTTCTGGGGTCCATGGTGGCACCCATTTTGTGGAATGGGATAACCATCACTGTGCGCTATTCAGTAGGCACAAAGCCTGAAGTGAGGCTATGATTGAACATGGTACTTAGGTGGGGAGCCAGTTCGTTCTGTAGTTCATGCAGAAAGCACCCTGGGATGTTGTCAGGTCCTGTGGATGCTGTGATCTTGGCTTTGGAGAGTTCGGTCTTTACTTGTGCAGCCGTGATTACAGGGGCTTTGCAATCTTTCAGTATAGTGATGGGCCATTTGAGGGGTGAGGGGGGGGTGAAGTTTGCACTGAACCTATCTGCCAGGATGTTGGCAATATCAGTTGGTTCTGTATATCTAGTGCCATTGTGCTATAGCTTGATAGGTCAATAAGCATTACTTCTGATCAAACTACAGATAGGGTCAGTCATTTTCATCTGCAAACTGCTTTAGTATCTACTAATGGTAACCACTTCATGGATTATTTATACCTCAGATATCTGACTGCAGTCAATAAGGCCAGCATTAAGCGTAATTTAGCTCCAGATGAAGGACTTCATGAGGCCCCATTGTAAATTGGTCCTCTATGCATCTCCCCAATGTTCGTGCCCTGGCCACCCCATCCTGGCCAAGAACTGTCTAGACTGATTTCTTCCCTTTTTTTCTTGAGCTTTTTCCTCCATCTCTTTAAAATACAATAACCAACTGACTTCACTGAAATAAATGTAGAGAAAGTAAATTAATTAAGCTGTGGATGCCTCCAAAAGTGCATCTTAAGAGCTTTTTTTAATATCCTTTTCATCCATAATGACCTAAACAAAAATCATAAGTAAGAAAAGAAATTCATCATTATTTTTTTTCTTTCAAGGAAAATAAGTTGCATTTAATGCTTAATGTTCTGAGCAAAGCACATAATAGTTCCCAGATTAACTGACATGACAAAGGCTTGGAAAGATATATAAATCCAATGTGGGAATAGTACCTGCATGCCTACCCATTCAGAAAGATAATTACTTTCTTTGTTTCTATCTCTGTGGGATGGAAATATAATCACAAATTGTCACAAACATACATTACACACCTTTGATTCTGGGACGAAGCAAGAGCACCTGGATAAAACCTACACACAGGAGTACATGCAGATTCAACACAGTAGGAGTCTCAGCCAACAACTCAACCTGAGGACTAAGTGCTGTGAACCACCAACGTTAGTAACTGTACCACTGTGTCAGTTATCAGGTGCTAGAACACAAATCCTGCCCTGTCTACCACAGCCCAATCAACAGGCTTCATACCTAGCAATTAAAGTCACATTTATTGACTGTGTACACCTTAGACATCAGACTGTAATAAAATAAAAATAATAATGGCGCACAATAATTTAACACACACATACACACGTGACCATCAGTTATAGCATGTATCTATATGTTGCAGATATTTGATTGGGATTAAGCTTAATGAATAAATACAAAAATAACAGCCACAGAATGACGTGTCTTCTCAGCTCACTGCTGTCAGAATACTGTGTGCAGTTGACTGCAGTCTCCCTTACCTCTGTGATGCATGTGTACTGGCCCAGTAACCAAGGAGCTTCAATACCCACCACTAACACCAGTGAGGGATGTGCACACTGGGAGGAAGATAGGTACACACACAGTAAAGTACAAGTTCCCTTAAGAGCGCACAGAGATCACAGCCAGTCTGAGACTGGTTTCTCCCTCTCCTTCCAGATCCCCAATAAGATGCCCCACTGGCACAGCTATAGGGTTAAGATCTCAGCTGAGTGGTCAAGCCAAAACCTTCAGCACCCTCTCTGTCCTATCAGTGCTTTGTGTCCCTGCACAAGTAGCTTACACACACTCACTTTAAGATTTGATTGATATACAAATACACAGACACTCCTGGGGAAGGGTTGGGAGGGTGGCCTAATGGTTAAGGTGTTTGCCTTACAAACACAAGGTACAGGGTTTGAATCTCACATGGGATAATTGGCTAGGCTTAAAATGGTTCACAAGGGTAGTTAGCTTAGTACTAATCTATGAATCTATGAAACTATGAATAGCACAGGTTTACTAGCTATGCCCCCGTCTGCCCAGACTATAAGGTAGTAATCACTGCGACCAACCACCCTTACTTATCAGCTACTAAAAAGGCCCTTACCAAAAGGTGCCCAATCTTACTGTGTAATGTTGCTATTATCCAAATGGTAAGTGTGACCAGAACTTTTAAGGCTATTCAAGAGTGGCTTGTACAGAATCACCAAATACATATGCAAGTTTTCTAAGAGCTTAAATATCTATAAGCAAACCAGACACAATTGAAAGGTTTAAATATATTTAATAATAAATAATAAAAGAACAAGACAATATTCATTAACTCAACACTGAGACAACAGGGTTCAGAATCACAGGAAATACTTTAAAACAACATTGCAGGACAGTATCACATAAATACAGAAAACATCTAAACTAATCTTATTGTGTTCCTCTCTATCTCTAAGAAGTACTATGCCCAAAATGTCTTACTTACAGAGCCAGGCAAATACAGATGGGTGGATGTTCTTACTAGGTCCAAGATAAGATACAAAATGCAAAGACTTTCTCTCTGAGATAGTTCTTAAATTGATAATGCACATTACTGCTGTGTTAGCTAAATGACATCACTATTTGACACCTGCATCTAGTTCCCAGGCTAAACAGATACCAACAGAATTTGTCTCTGTTAAAAATACTTATCTTTTAGATGTACAGCTGCTAGGAAGCCACAGAGCAATACAAAAACATTTTACATGTGAAACCTAGTAATTATCTCTGTCCCAAGACAATAGAAAGAAGCACCTAGCACTATACATCCCATCTTTTAGCTGAGATAAACTAACTTTATAGCACATTGTAAAACTCTTTCCTTATTTTCTTAGAGTTTGCAGGTTAACTCTGTATATTCCAGCCTTTAACATCAACACATACATTTCTATAGGCATGTAGTTTATGCATATTTCTGCTCTTTTCCAGCAGGGTGCACTGTGGTTACATTTTTGAAGCTCAGTACATAACATAACAGTTTACTTACATTTTTAGACAAGCCTGTGGATCATTTTAATATTTACAATGACATAGAATTCTTTACAAAATCCTAGCTGGCTAGACTGGCAGCCTTCACAACCGCTAACCTCTTTGCTCAAAAAGCAAGGAGAAAGCTAAAAACAATGTGAGATAAAGGACACAAAGCAGGGACAGATATTGCTCTTAACTTAAAATGTTGCTAGAACAACAGGTTTAGCACTAGTATGTTTCTTCTGAAGGCTATAAAGTCTGAAATGTATGTGTCTGTCATTATTTACTGACTGCAATCCTCAGCGATTTTCCAAAAAAACAAAAAACATGATTTACAAGGAACAGACTAAAATATAAGGCATAATAAGAGATGTCATGCGATATCAGGGACAGCTTAGGTCATCTATATTCTCACACACACACACACACACACACACACACACACACACACACACGCACACACGCACACACGCACACTCACACACACACATACACACACACACACACACATGCACACGCGCACTTGCACACATGCATGCAGATGTGATCATTGATTAAAACCACTTGTGTTCTTAGAAAACTGCTGTCAGAATACACCCCTTATACTGACCTCTTAACGTCTTAGCACAAGGATCAAGGAGAAAAAAAGGACCAAATTCAGGGACAGATATTGCCATTATTCTTTTAGAAAGTTGCTAGAATAATAAATAAATGCTTTTTCTAAAGAATAAATATGAACCTCAAAACCTTTCATTTGCAAAAAGAGAGAGAGAGAGAGAGAACAGTTCAAAACATGAGATGAAATCAGAAAAATTCTGCAAGATCACTGACAGCTGACAGCATTTATTTATTTTATATATTCTATACTTAACTGTTTTAGTGGAGGCTTTTTCAGTTATTCTGCAGCCTTCTACATTACATTTCCTGACAAACAATATCAACTCTTACTTTAAAATAAATTTAGATTTTCGAGCCCCATCTATTTCAAGTCATGGCATCAGACATGAGGTGTCATTACTTTAAAATTAAGACAAATCCGCAAGATAAACTGCAGATTTTAAGAAAGAATGATTTGGGATCTGTATTAGTGATCAGTAATCAAGTCATCCAAGTGTATAGTAGGCAGGTAACAGCATCACTGCAGCATGCACTGTTTGTTTAAAATAACTCTGTAATGAGCAGTGACTTCACTGATGTGAACTGCTATTGATTGTTTCCCTTCTGTCATTCCAGGAAACTGAATGTGTTTAGGCTGACTTATTGATTTACTGCACTATTTTTGTCTGATTCAGATTCCATTTGGATACTTCTTACTTGTAGTTTGTACAATCTTTCGATACTCATCATGGTCTCCAATGTTTCTACCACATGTCAAATGTAAAATATTAAACTGCTACCAAGTATGTGTGTGTGTGTGTGTGTGTGTGTGTGTGTGTGTGGTAAAATGGTTTGATGATTATTCAAAGACCAAAATATGACTGTTTAGTGCCCTAAATTTGTCTAAAGCAATGAAACAGAAAAGTACTTTAATATATTCAGACTTAATTGAGATTATAATCATTATTATCATTATCACTATAATCAAAATGATTTTGGCTGAAAGTTCACTAAACTTGAATTTCAGTATTTGCTTCCCATTAATCTCAACCTGCATGCAGAGCAGCTATGATAAAACATTATATCATACCATTTTAATATGCTACTTATATCTCACCACAGAGCTCTGTTTATTCAATAATTTCTTAACAAAGTATATGCAGTTTAAATGGTAATGATGTTATGGACACTGAAAAATAAAAAGTAGTAGCATTTTTTCTCTTACAGTAAGGATGAGGAGCATGATCATTTCCTGCACATTGTCTGGAAATGAACATTAAGAAATACAGTTTCAGTTTATTCTGTCATATAACCCAGTTGATGCAAATCAAATGAAAAATCATACCCTTGCAATTTTCCCCTGTAACACATTGAGTATCACTTGCGTGCCAACATTGTCTCTAAAATGTGATCAATGTAAGTAACATAGCATGGTATAAAGTAACAGAACATATTCAAGGAATCTACATCATTGCTGCTACTCTTAGCTTTAACTGCAGGTGGCAAACTTGACCCATAGTTGAACTAAGTCTGTAACCAAAAAAACATGTACTACTATAATCTAAAATTAAAACAGTAACGTGTGAATCAGCACTGTCAAGTTGTTACGGTATATATCATGTGGCAGGTAATAATCCTCTTCAGATTACAAAATCTAGGAATAACAAAAGATTATATCTGAACCTTTAGATAATATCTCAATGGTAGCTTCTAGAATAATCGCAAAAGATATAACGGACATATGTGTCAGCTTTGCTATATAAATCTCATTTGCTGCCACTGCCTAATTGCTGTTGCCTGAAATGTTGAGCAAAGAGAAACTGTTGATCTGAGAAGAGATAACAAAGTGGCAGTATGGCTGTGATCTATTTTGAGTGTGAGTCTTTGGAAACGCTATATATAGCTTTGATAGTCATTTACCTGGTGCCTACAGCGTAGTTCACCAATCTGACTGCTTCATGTAGCCCTGGCAGTACAAGTTTAAAGGTCTGCTTTATATTATTTGTCACTTTACTACTCGTTACAATGGTGGGGGTGTCAGAAGAATTGCAAACAGGTATTAGAATACAAAAAAAAAGTGACACTGCAAGATGTAGCCATAATTTATATGAATATGAAAGCACACATCATTCACGGCACTCTTGAAAAAAGAGCTGTTTTTCCAAGAGGCAACTGATAACGGGTCCAAGCCTTGTTTAAAACTCCAAAAAGAAAGCTGACACTCTTCATAAAAAATAGCCTTTGAAGCTTAGTTTAGCAATAGCAGAAAATAATAAGAAAGGTCAGCTGAGCATCTTATGAAGCTATGAGATGTGTCATTACTTCATATACATAGAATTTCACATCTGTTGCAGAATATCTCTATTACAGTGTTAAAATAAATGTGCAGCATTGGCACAAACTGAGCAAATATTAACTTATGTCTTTGTTAAGAAAATGTACACTGCTTATTTATTCTGTATAAGTCATACTGCCTTTATGTAATGCAGTATAAACAGCTCATCATGTAAAAAGTCACACCATACATTGTTATCAGTTATGAAACCAATTTATAGTGATATGCCTTGCATTTGGCTTCTCACAATTTTAAATATATTTAAGTACAAAAAATGTTCACATAATATGGAGAAATAAAGTAAGACGTGCTGTGCAATAAATAAACCTCACTTCATGCTCAGTTCATTAACATATAGAGCCACATAATATGAAATCATTCAGAGTGGGTCTATTTATGAATAATAGCATTCCAGCTTTATTGAAAAAGGTTATTCAACCCAAAGCATCTAAAACCTTTTTAAGGCAATACCCAAGGATGCAAAACAGAAAAACATTTTTTTATTAGTTGAGCAGGCTCCTTGCACCATCTGATGTGTCTGCGTGAAGGTAAGACCCCCCCAAACACACACAAACGCACACACAACAGACAGACATACATATTAATGTATGTGTGTGTGTGTGTGTGTGTGTGTGTGTGTGTGTGTGTGTGTGTGTGTGTGTGTGTGTGTGTGAGTGTGTGTTTGTGTGTACCAAGATCAGGATTGCGCAGACTCGGAGAAGTGGTGAAAAGTAACTCCCTTTCTTGTTCTTCCTTAACTCCCTTTAAAAATGCCAATTGATGTTTCAGTGCTGATGTTCTGACCATCGATCAACTGACTGTTGAACACTAGGATTCCTCCCTATAATTAGGCGCAGCTGTATTTGTCACTTGAACATTACTAATATATTTAAGTCTCCTATGAAGTGTATTGGATTGTAAAAGTCTAAACTGGAAGAAAAAAATGTACATTCCATGGTAGCTATTTATTTGGTAATTTGTTTAATTATAATATTATTTAGTTACATAAATGCAGAAAATTATGTAGCCTTCCTGTAACAGTTTTATCATTTTTTATTAAAAACAGGCTAAGCAAATATACATTTTCATGCAGTTAAAACAAATAAACACATTTGTATGAACATTGCAGTTTAGTGAACTACAAAAAGGAAAACTTTTAATGCACAGCAAAGTCAGTAGTAGTATTCATTGGAAGATGTAAAACTATGTGAACACATAGAAATGCATAGTTAATACAGTAACACAATAATACATTAATGTGGAAGTACATATATATATATATATATATATATATATATATATATATATATATATATATATATATATATATATATATATATATATATATATATACATACACATATACAGTAAACTCTCAGTTAACCGGCATCCATAGGGATTGGTAGATGATGGACAACTGTAGTTTCTGGTTGCATGAGAGTTACTATTAAAAGTAGGCCTGACTAATACTGTACCCTATACTATTTTTTTGGTTTGTCTTGTTCTTAGGTTGAGGAGAGAAGGGAGTGATTCCTATCTTCCTTTTTAAAACTCTAAAACTCTAAAAACATAAGGTATGCTTCTGCAGGGGAGAAAACAAAGTGCAACACATGAAAATTGTACTGTATTTCATTGATTTTTTTTTGCTGGTGGCTTGAGTTCCAGTTAACTGAGCATTTCTGTGTACATATATATATATATATATATATATATATATATATATATACATGTATACTTATATATAAAGACATAACAGCATGAAAGTGAGGGTGTGTGCATCCTATGTTGGGTTGACACCACATTCAGGATGACCTTCTTTATCTGGTACCCACTGAGTACTAAGAAAGCTTTGGCTCCCCCTTGACCCTGCACTGGATTAAACCAGCATCAGGAGAAAGAATCAATAGGTTAATTAAGGTAATAATGAATGAATGAAATAATAATTCATGCGTTACGACAGTGTTAGGTTCATATCAAGGGCCTTGGTGTGATAAATGATATACACATAAGATTCTGGATTTGTGAAAGAAACAGCTATTCATTTAAGAGAGATAAAAACTTAAATGAAGGAAAGCTTTACAAGAAACTGGTTAAAAGGATGTACTATATTTCTCACTTTAGCTCTCAAAGGCCATTGAGTGAGAACGTTCATTTGTGTATGCACCAGCTGTGTATGAGGGGGAGGGTGAGAACTGACATACTGTGATACAGGCTGAAACATGGGAAGACCCGGAGTGCTTAACATTTAAATTTAGAGAAATGTGTAACCCTCAATTGAGTATTATATTGGCAAGGCACACATTTTACACAAGAAATCAAAAGCCTGGTGAAACTATTGCAGCATATATTACTGACTTAAGAAATAAAACAGAAACATGCAGATTTGGTGATCTACAAGTTGAATTGATAAAAGACTATCTTGTATGTGGTGTTAATAATGATGCAGTGATAAAGATTTTGCTTCAAGATACTGAATTAACATTAAGGAAAGACATACAGGTTTGCCAAATACATGAGCTTACAGAAAGGCATACAAATATGCTTATGGATGAGAAAAGCATGTTTGCAGTATCTGCTAGTGTGAATGTTGATAAAGTACAGCAACAGAAACTTAAAGATGAAAAAGAAATATAAACCAAGAAGCAGTGCCTCACGCAACCTCATTGTTAACTGTCACAATTGTGGAGGTAGCCATTAACCTAAATGGGAAAAGTGTTTAGGTTTTGGTCAGCAATGTCACAAATGTAAAAAGTGGAATCATTTCAAAAGCTTTTACAAGTCTAAAGTGTCATAGACTTATGTTAAAAGAGAGTATCCAAAGAAGCAAGCAGATCAGATAGAGACTATGGCAAATTCTTAAGATCTGCAAGCAAACTTTCTATGTTGATGGTGCCTCTGTGATTGATGAGACAGTTAATATGGTAATATGCTAGACTATCAGTTGTCAGCAATGAGTGAAATATTTTGTACTGTACAAATTAATGGAAAACCTGTAGATCTTAAAATAGACACTGGATCTAAGTGCAATGTTACTTCAACACAAATGTTTGCTAAAGTAAAAGCTGGTGAGAAACTTGATTCAGCAAAGTGTGCAAAACTTGTTGCTTATGGTGGCGAAGAGATTCAAACTGATGGCGCAGTAGTTCTTTCATGCCATTCTGCTGGAAACAGCTATGACTTGCAGTTTTACGCAGTCAAAAGATGTGTGCAGTCATTGATAGTTCTCAAAGACAGCCTGAGAATGGGACTGATTTAATTTAATAAAGAGGTCCAACATATAAGTATGAACAGCAATGATTGTTTTACACAGAGTATTTTAGTGAATATGCTGATATTTTCAAAGACATGCTTGGTAAACTTCCAGTCACAAATTACATGAAGTTAAACTATGAAGTAAGTCGAGTTGTCAGACCAGCATGGAAGATTTCAGTAGCAATGCAGAGTAAAGTAAAAGCAGAACTAGACAAAATGGTAGATTTAGCTGTCCTTACTCCAGAAGAAGAACTGACTGAATGGGTATCCCCCATGGTCGTAGCTCAAAAGAAAACCTCAGATGATATTTGAATATGTATTGATCCACAAGACTTAATCAAAGCACTTAAGCATCGTCATCTGATGTGTACAGTAGAAGTGGTAGCTGTTCTCATGCCAAATTTCAATGTTTTTTCAGTCTGAGATGCAAAAAGCTCCTTTCGGCAAGTTTTGCTGGATCAAAAATCTTCATAGTTAACTACATTCACCACACCATTTGGTAGATACAGATTTTTGGGAATGCCATTTGGAATCAGTTCTGCCAGTGAGGTATTTCAGCATGCCATGGATCATTTTTTTTTCTAGTTATCCATGTGCTATTATAGTAGACAACATTACTTTTGGAAGCAATGGTGAAGATGAACATAATAGAACTCTAAGGAAAGTTCTAGACCATGCACATGAATTAAATCTCAAACTGAATCCTCAGAAATGTAAATTCAAACTGAAAGAAGTTACTTATGTGGGACATTTGTTTACCAGTTCTGGCTTACAATCAGATCCGTCCAAGCAAACAGCAATTGTTGAAATGCCAGTTCCAAGGAATGTCACATCTTTGCAACATTTTCTAGGTATGATCAACTATTTAGGAAAGTTCATCCCACACTTGAGTGAGCTTTATGCCTCATTACGTGAGTTGACATGGAAAAATGTAAACTGGTCCTGGCTGGAATAACAACAAAGAGCATTTGATATTCTGAAGAAGAAAATTGCTAGTCCACCCACATTGAAATATTATGATGTTCAGAAACCTGTACCTATTTCTTGTGAAGCATCACGGTACAGCCTTGGCACAGCATGTTTTCAAAAAAGCATACCAGTAGCCATTGCATCAAGACCTTTAACTCAAACAAAGATGCAGTGTGCACAAATAGAGAAAGAAATTTTGGCAGTAGTGTTCGCATGTACGAAGTTCAGTGATTATATTTATGGCAGACCAATCCAAACAGAGACTGATCACCAACCACTAGTGACGATTTTGAAAAAGCCAGTGCATACTGCTACAGCTCAACTGCAATGCATGACGTCAAAATTGCAAACGTACAGCTTCAATATTGTTTACAAAAAGGGCAAACACTTTTACCTTGCTGATGCTTTGTCACGTGCACCCAGACTAATAACAGGGGAGCATGAAAGTGAAACAGCAGAGTTTGAAGTCATGGAAGTCAGAAATGTTTCAACATCACACCTTGATGAATTACGAAATCAGACAGTGTCAGACCTGATTCTCCAAAAGTTGAAAAACATTATCAGTCAAGGATGGTGAACACCACAAACCAGTTTACCACTTGACATTCAGCAGTATTTTCCTTACCGAGATGAGTTCATGATGGAGGATGGAATCATCATAAAAGGTACAAAAGTCCTAATTCCTAAAGCATTACAACAGGAATATATCAAAGTCTTATATCATGGTCACCCAGGTACTGATTCAACCAAGAGAAGGGCAAGAGCCATTGTATTTTGGCCTTCTATGTCCAAAGATATAGACGAGAAAACTCTATAACATGTTCAATTTGCAACAGCACCAAACCACATCAACAAAATGAACTGCTTCAGCTACACCAAATTCCTGAATTACCATGTTCAATGGTTGCTACAGTCATTTTCGAATGGAATGGTCAACATTACTTGGTGTTAGTAGACTCTTATTCAAATTGGTTTGAAATTGACCTACTTCCTAACTTAATGTCTAGCATGATCATTACAAAATTGAAGAGACTTTTTTCTGTCCATGGTAGACTGCACAGTGTCATGTGTAATGATGGTGCATAGTTTATAAGTCAGCAGTTTAAGAAATTTGCTGAGTTTTGGGACTTTGCCCATATTATAAGTAGTCCTGAGTATCCACAAGCCGATGGTTTAGCTGAACATGCAGTTCAGAATGCAAAGCACTTGGAGAAATCCAAGAGAGATGGCACTGATGTTTTCCATAACTTACTCAATCTCAGAAACATTCCTTCAGACAACTTGCTTGGTTCACCTGCTCAGAGAATGATGCCCAGACAGACACGAATAACTCTTCTGATCAGCAAACAATTGCTAGTACCAAACACAAACAACAATAGAGTGGTCGAGGCCCAACTTTCGAGAAAATGTCAGTCACAAAAGTTGTTCTATGATAAGACCAGTAAATCCCTTTGACCATTACCACAAGGACAAGTTGTGAGAATGGAAACATCTAAAGGATATCACCAAGTGGGAATCATGAGGAACATTTGTGAGGAACCAAGATCTTACATCATACAATCAGAAAGAATGGATTTGAGATGGAACTGTATACGTGTTACTTGTCTCTGAATCAGTGACACAGCAGATTGCCTGTGCCAATGACTGTTATTCCCAGAGTGACTGTCAACTGTTCGAATTCAAAATGACAGTGTGCTTCTTTCAAACAGTTTTGATGTAAAACTAGTTTTGATGTAAACCTGATGGGTGATATTCCAGTTCTCATATAATCCCCAGAGGCTGTCCCTGTTGCTAAACCCAGTCAGAATTTCTATATAACCAGATTGGGTAGACTTTTCAGACGCAGTCCTAAATACTCAGCGACTTGGACTTGAAGTCAGTTATGTTTTGTTGAAATGTTGAAATGATGTCTAGCTCTTATATAAGACTTTATTCTCATATTTGCAATGTCGAACAAAATTAAAGAGGGAGGATGTAGATCAGTGTGTATATTGAACCTAGTCAGCCACTGTAGCTAGACAGCAGGTGCATATAAGTTACTGAACATGTGCAAGATCAGTGCCATTTTGTATAGTCAGTCAGTGTGAGTGCAAGCTTGAATGAAGATGCACATGAGAGTGTGTTAGAAGTAATGAGTCAGTCAGTAAGCATATGAAGTTTGAAATATATGTTCCAATTACAGCTGCTGATGTGTTTATGTGCAACAAATGACTTGACGTATTCCGTGCCTCAGTGTCTCATTTAAATACACGAGACATGTGAAACCATGCACAGTAATAGTGAAAAATAATCACACATTTTATAAACTGAATACCAAAAAATAACATGCATATTGCCTAAGAGAGATGTTTAGTTTATATATTATCCTTTCCTGTTTCACCTTTTAGATTACTTGTTTTGAATGGAGAGCATGTCCTTTGTGTGCCTTTACAAGTTTGTTTTGCATGAAACGGAGTTGGCTGACATCACAGGGAAACCTACACACTGTAGAATCATGAATAAGAGAATTGTAAGCTTCCTGTAGTCATTGCTTTACTAGATTAATATTGCTTAGTTCATGCAGTGACTGAAATGTGAAACTGGAGAAAATGGAGAAGGCAAAAAAGAAAAATAAGCTCATCATCTTCTTCCTCTTCCTCAGGTTGTGTAGGTATATTTAGAGATTAGGGATGTGTAGGCTTGCCTTCACCTAAGGGGTACTGGGGGGTTGCCCTCTTCAAAAAACATTTCTTCTTTATTTTTTATGACCTTAGGTATGTCACTGTTGTGACACTCTGTGACAAGGCTTTTGACATTTAGTTCACTTGCACTTCGATCAAATGACATGTAATTAATCATAGTAAATCTGACATCACACATCAATACATTTAAGATGTTGCCTCTGACTCAACAAATTAAGTGCAGACAAGTATTATACAAAACATTAGCAAATTAATTTGAGCATGCGCATTATCAAAATCCCTAAACACTTAACTTAAAAAGGATTGCAATATGAATACAATTTCCTTTTGTGATCTTTAAACCAAAACCCTTTCATAACACAAAGCTCTGATTTGTCTAATAAGGTTCTTAAACCCAGTCTTGCTGTCTGCCTCTTATGTTAATTTGAACAAATTTCCTTCCATCTCCACTTTCATTGCTTTTGTCAGTAAGCACAAAAGTATCCTTTTGTGAAGCAGTGTTACAGAGAGGATTTTTCTGAACTCAGTTGTAGGGTTTGGGTGTGGGGTATGGTTTAGGTTAAGGTTAACATGCATTTCTAAGATGGGCAAAGGGGTTTTTGCATTCCTGTACCTGTATTGCATGCTAAACCTAACTCGAACTCTAACCCTGCCCCTGCTCCTAATATTAACCCTACATTTCACCTTACGAAATATGTTCATAACACTGCCGGGTTCCTATTAGATTGTCGAAACTCCGTATATGCGAATATGAAATCATCAATACGTATTGCATGAAATACATAATTGCTGAATGTGCAAAACCACGAAATTCGAAATGTTGAAGTGTTTTGATTAGCCCGTCTGTGTTATAGCTCTGTAAGGTAAGTGTGCGATAGTTACGGACCTTAGGGTTAGGTTGCGGGTTAAGGTAAGTGCATAGATAGGTAATGTGTGTAAGATTTAGTATAGAGTTAGAAGTACGGTTTTGTGAAATGTATTTATGTGTATTATTTATTTTGCTTGGGTATATCTCCATAGGGGAAGTGTACGGTAGTTACGGATCTTAGGGTTAGGGAGGGGTTAAGGATAATGCATAGGTAGTTGTGCATGTGGGGTTTAGTGTAGTGTTAGAAACTGAGTTTTGGTGCTTTACTTTAGGGTTAGGAGTAGAGTTTGGTTAGTGTATGTATGTGGTTTATTCATTTTTTTTGAGTAGGTAGTATGTAGCGGGTGGTGGGGTTGGCCGACTATGAACATTCAATATTTTAAATTTCGTGGTTTAGTGCGTTACAAGGAGACATGGTGGTAGAATGAGGAAGTACAGGAGAGTATACAGAGAAAGAGGTTGGCAAAGAAGAAGTGGGATTGTCAGAGAGATGAAGAAAGTAGACAGGAGTATAAGGAGATGAGGTGCATGGCAAAGAGAGAGGTGGCGAAGGCTAAGGATAAGGCATATGAAGAGTTGTATGAAAGGTTGGACACTAAGGAGGGAGAAAAGGACCTGTACTGATTGGCTAGCCAGAGGGACCGAGCTAGGAAAGATGTGCAGCAGGTAAAAGTGATAAAGGATAATGAGGGAAACATACTCACAAGCGAGGATAGTGTGTTGAAGAGATGGAAAGAGTACTTTGAGGGGGTTGATGAATGAAGAGAATGAGAGGGAGAGAAGGTTGGATGATGTAGGGATAGTGAATCATGAAGTGCAATGGATTAGCATGGAGGAAGTAAGGATAGCTATGAAGAGAATGAAGAATGGAAAGGCTGTTGGCCCAGATGACATACCTGTGGAAGCATGGAGGTGTTTAGGTGAAATGACAGTGGAGTTTTTAACCAGAATGTTTAATGAAATCTTGGAAAGTGAGAGGATGCCTAAGGAATGGAGAAAAAGTGTTTTGGTACCGATTTTTAAGAATAACGGTGATGTGCAGAGCTGTAGTAACTACAGAGGGATTCAATTGATCAGTCACACCATGAAATTATGGGAAAGAGTAGTGGAAGCAAAGTTAAGAAGGGACGTGATGATTAATGATCAGCAGTATGGTTTCATGCCGGGAAAGAGCACTAGAGATGCGATCTTTGTTCTGAGAGTGTTCATGGAGAAGTACAGAGAATGTCAGAAGGAGTTGCATTGTGTGTTTGTAGACTTAGAGAAAGCATATGACAGGGTGCCTAGAGAGGAGTTGTGGTATTGTATGAGGAAGTCAGGAGTGTCAGAAAAGTATGTAAGAGTGGTACAGGATATGTACGAGGGTAGTGTGACAGCGGTGAGGTCTGCGGTGGGAGTGACGGATGCGTTTAAGGTGGAGGTGGGGTTACATCAAGGATCAGCTCTGAGCCCTTTCTTATTTGCAATGGTGATGAACAGGTTGACAGATGAGATCAGACAGGAGTCCCCGTGGACTATGATGTTTGCAGATGACATTGTGATCTGTAGTGAGAGTAGGGAACAGGCGGAGGAGACCCTGGAGAGATGGAGATACGCTCTAGAGAGAAGAGGAATGAAGGTCAGCAGGACTAAGGCAGAATATATGTGTGTAAATGAGAGGGAGGATAGAGGAATGGTGAGGATGCAAGGAGTAGAGGTGGTGAAGATGGATGAGTTTAAATACTTGGGGTCAATAGTTTAGAGTAACGGTGAGTGTGGAAGAGAGGTGTAGAAGAGAGTACAGGCAGGATGGAATGGGTGGAGAAAAGTGTCAGGAGTGATTTGTGACAGACGAGTACCTGTAAGAGTGAAAGGGAAGGTCTACAAGAGGGTAGTGAGACCAGCTATGTTATGTGGGTTGGCGACAGTGGCATTAACAAAAAGGCAGGAGTTTGAGCTGGATGTGGCAGAATTAAAGAAGTTAAGATTTGCACTGGATGTGACGAGGGTGGACAGGATTAGGAATATGTATATTAGAGGGTCAGCCCAGGTAGGAAGGTTTGGAGACAAAGCCAGAGAGGCACGATTACATTGGTTTGGACATGTGCTGAGGAGGGATGCTGAGTATATTGGGAAAAAGATGCTAAGGATGAAGCTACCTGGTAACAGGAAAAGAGGAAGGCCTAAGATAAGGTTTATGGATGTGGTAAGAGAGGACATGCAGATGGTTGGTGTGACAGAGCAATATGCAAAGGACAGGAAGAAATGGAAACAGGTGATCTGCTGTGGAGATCCCTAATGGGAATCAACCGAAAGAAGATGATGATGAGTGCGTTCGGTATTTTTGCAGTTCGAGTAATACGTGTCGCTTTTTCATATTCAATGTAATGGATTTTCATTGATTTAATATAGACCCACACTGCCACTACATACGACAGCTCCTACACAAACTACACAAACAGACACACACACATACACACACACACCTCAATAGCACTAAATATATCTAGCCATCATACCCTATCTCTAACCTAAAATACATTCATGAACACTCCCACGCTAATACAGCCCAACTCATCTCTTCCACAAAATAGATACTCTGCAACACAGACATTTGACAAAATGAATATTTAGCAAATTTTATTTTTCAATGATATGCACATTTACTAAAGAGCAGGGGGAGCATATATTTGGGTTTAGTACATTTGGTCGAACTTATAGTTTATTGAAATAAATGTAGGAGCAAGAATTGTTCAAATGTATGCTTTTATTGAGTGGTTGAATAATTGAATTGTGCATTATTGGACATAAGGTAAGTAGGAGTGGGTAATGATGCTTAAACTTTCTTTTGTAATGAAAGTTTTGGCATCAAGGTTGAGTACATGTACAAGCATTTTCATGTTAGAGTTAAGAGTATGGGCTAGAGAAAGGGATACTTATATTGGTTTGCTTGGGTAGTTTCATGTTTGAAGAGAGTGTGGCTATTTGTGTGTGTGTGTGTGTGTGTGTGTGTGTGTGTGTGTGTGTGTGTGTGTGTGTGTGTGTGTGTGTGTGTGTGTGTGTGTGAGATTGTGTGCATGGGTGTGGTGAGTGTGCATGTGTGATTGTGTGCATTGGTGTGCTGAGTGTGCATGTGTATGTGAGCGCTTGTGTGTGTGTGTGTGTGTGTGTGTGTGTGTGTGTGTGTGTGTGTGTGTGTGTGTGTGTGTGTGTGTGTGTGTTTGTGTTTGTGCGGGTATCTTGTTTTGTGGTACACTTTCATAAAAGCGAATCAGATCCACTGAGTCATGTTGTTTTTTTATATTTAGGTATTTATTTGATGCTGAGTACTTTACTTGTTAGTATTTGAGTTGATGAACTCCCCTCTATTATTTTTTCTTTATTTTACTGTATGGATTTTAATCCAGAAATATTTATGTGGTGTAGGTTACACAGATGAAGGATAGTAGGCTTTATCTTATTATGTATTTATGTATTTTTATTAATGAAAGAAGAACACTGATGCCAATCATCCTTTCTCAGTTTCTTTGGGGAGTACCAGATGTGAGATAAGCACATGTTAGAACAAAATAAAAAACAATTATGCATAGTTTACAAGAATAACAAAATTCTAAGTTAGTGAGTTTTATTTTTTATTTTTTTGTTAATGAGTAAGCCAACTGGACAAAATGTCCCTTTTCAGGGTTGATCCAGTTTCACTGTCACATTATACGACTTGCACTGTGTCACACAGCAGGCAAATGTAGATAGAAGTAATCAAACCCTGTACCCTTGATTATGTGAAGCAGTTCATTAACATTTCAAAGCTTTAATCCTCTTTGCTAACTGCCAGACAGTATTAGAAAAAAATGATATTACGCTATTATCCCTGTAATGCTGCATTGAATACTTGTGTTACTAATGATTGTATGATTAGTTCCTAATCTTGACTGAGGTGTTTTCATAGCCTTTCACCTTACCATTTTACTTATTTATGTATGAATGTATTTTACCAGGAGAATCAGTTTTAGGGAGGAAATCATGATTATTCGGAAATGGAGAAAGGCAAACATGGATTTTTAACTAAGTTTGTACTACAGAAATATCAGATTTGCAAAGGGAAACAGTTGGTTTCAGCAGCTCATCATCTTTGTTAATTTGTTAACTTTGTCTGTAAAGGCCAACAGTTTTTCCAAGTCTTAGATTTCAGTTGGGTATTGGCATACAAAATGGGTGGGGTAGGAAATAGTTTGGTGATTTGATGGCTTTCAGCATCCATTGTGCAAATGTACAAAAAATGTATAGGAAGCCTGACATAAAGGATTGATTATAAAATAGATAATAAATAAAATAACTTGTGTGAGCATATTGTGGAAATTTATTTGAGAAAAGGAGACACAAATGTAGAACAGACCAAGTGATGGAGTTTGTTTTACAGTAGCATGGAAATGAGAAAGTCTCTGCAGGAGAAAGCAAATGAAAATATTCGGATTTGGTGGACAAAATAGGTACATTGGGTGTTTGGGTCAACTATAACCATGCAGAATAGAATGTAATATAATTATATATAAGAAAAAAGTATGAAAGACCTAAAAATTTAACAGGAAATATTGATATGGGCATTATGACAGCTGTGGAATGTGAATGGGTGTTGAATTGAAGAAGGGGAGCTGAAATAACATTTTTCAAATAATGGGAAGTAGTTTTTTTCAGAAAAAAAGGTCAGAGGCAAGAGTAGTAAGCAGAATCAGGTGATATATGATGTAAGAATAATGACTAGGTGAGAATTTACCAAAAATAAGATCGGCATAAGATGAGTTGCAGTAGATGAGGCTACTTGTAGAAAAATCAGGAAATCTAGTTATAGTAGATGTATAATACTAGGTGTGGTAAACACATGCAGAGTCTGAATGAAGAGATGGGGACCAAATGGAGACATGACAAAATCAGCAAGAAAAGGAGGTAGTATTAATTGAACTGAATTCATCCTCAAGTCTTGATGAGTACCTTCATGTGGTAGATTCTGCTTTCACAAAATCTCACCAAGACAACACTGATCTATAGACTGTATATTATATAGCATATATTATGGAGACATAGGTTAAAAAAAAAAGCTGGGTACCTAGATCCCAAGATAAAAAAAGTGCCCAATCCTGGTGTATGCACGGGTCACATGACAGGAAAAAAATGGCACTGTAGAATCCTCAAGACACAGAAACAGTCCTACAATGGAGATAGGCAAGGCTAAGGGGTGGATGGCCCCCAATGTAGAATGAAGTAGCAGTCTACAAAAAACACAAAAGCTTACATACCAAAATAGAGTGGACTATTGAGGATAAGAAAAAAATTATGTATTTACTATTGTACAAGAAATCCAAAAGACAGCAAGAAGAAAAACAAATCCAAATGAGACAACCACTTTATTTGTGGTGAGTGCTTTCCTCTCCACTAAAGAGACTTCATCAGAACAATGTGCACACAACACCCAGCCTTTTATATACCCTCCCCCAATTAGTCAATCAAACTTTAATAAGAATGAGCATCCCAGGGTGTCCAGTATTTTTGTGATACCAAAAATCCACAAGGGCCTAAGAAATCCAAAATTTAGACTCGTTGTGGATGGAAAAAGGTCAAAGCCCTACTTCATTAGTAAATATTTAGGCCAAAATATGCAAAAAAGTCTGGACATTTTTAATTACATTAGTAAGGACTCATGGGAGTTTCTGAACAAATTAAACGGGATTGCTATAGTACCCAAGTTAATTTTGGTAACCA
This sequence comes from Protopterus annectens, assembly GCF_019279795.1. NCBI lineage: Eukaryota > Metazoa > Chordata > Ceratodontiformes > Protopteridae > Protopterus > Protopterus annectens. The sequence goes on from NC_056735.1 coordinate 469,722,841, forward strand.
TCGATATTGTCAACCTTTTTTCTGTGATCCCACATGAGGAAGGTTTAAGCTGGCTTGAACAGCAGCTTAACAAAACTAACATTTTCCATCAGGATCAGGTGAATAAATTTGTGGTATTAATGAAGGTTGTATTAAAGAACAACTATATATGTTTTGAAGGGCAATATTACAAACAATTAAAAGGTGTGGCAATGGGGGCGGCTTACGCCCCCCATATTTGCCAACCTGATTATGTCCTATTGGGGACAGGAATATTTAATGAAAACCTCTTTTATGCCACATATGATGCATTACACTAGATCTCTGGATGATCTTTTCCTTGTTTGGAAGGGTACTGAGGAAGATTTGAATGAGTTCCTTTTGTGGATTAATGAAACTGTGCATTTTTTGAAATTCACACATGAATATAACAAGGAAAATATTAATTACCTAGATGTGGAATTGGAAAATGATCAGTTAGATAAGAAGTTTATTACCAGAATTCATAGAAAGATGACCTTTTCCAATTCTTATTTGGATTATGGTAGCTGGCACCTGCACCATCAAAAGAAGTCTGTTGTCAAAGGTCAACTGGTGCGGGCTGCCAGAATGGTTAGTTTACATGATGATTTCCTGGTGGAAATAGACTTCATCATACAGATGTTTACACAAAGAGGGTACCCTGAGAGTCTTTTAAATCAGGTCATGGTTGAAGTGTTGAACAAACGTGAGCAAGGTATATATAGGCCTATTATAGGCAATGGACTTTTGGGACCTAGTAGAAGGGTAGATAACGTAGTTAACCCTAGTTCAACCCTGATCATAACCTACAATGGGGTGGCAAGCACCATCATTGAGGTTATTAAAGCAAACTGGGAGATTTTGCAGTTTGATGGTAAAATTGCATATAGGGTTAGGAAGACCCCTAGGTTTGTGTTTAGAAAGGACAGATCCCTAAAAACATATTGGAAAGAAGGAAAAAGGATGTAAAAATGAAGAGATAAATTGGGAATTACGGGTGTAATGCTTGTGTATATTGTTCCTTTATACTTGAGACAAAGGAAAAGTTCAGAGTTAATGGGAGGATTATTAACATCCATGGGCACTACAATTGTAACAGTTGTAATGTCATTTATATGGCTAACTGTGAAAATTGTCCTATATTTTATATAGGTAAAACATCTAGGAAATTCAAAGTTAGGATCGGTGAGCACCTTGGTGACATTAGGCATTGTCGAAACACCAGTGCCCTGTATAGGCATGTACAAGAACATCAGGGCCACTAATTTAAATATTTTGGTAGTTCAACAATTGGTCAAAGATGAGCAGGGATGTATATTGGATGTTCATTTGGATGTACTGGAACTAAGGTGGCAATTGTATTTTAATGCCTATCTGTATCCAGGCATCAATGAAATGATAAGTATAGCCAGTATTTTGAAAATGGATCACATTTTAGGCTAACTGAATTAATTTGTTACTGTGTAGAATTCAATGTTTATATATTTTTATACAGTTTTAAGATAGTTTTATGGTTATTTTTAACAAGGAATTTTAAGTCTGCATATGAAACTTGATTATGGTAATTAATTGTATAAGTGCTGAATGGGTTTTTATTACTAATGTGGGTTTTCTGCCTTTAATTGATTCTTATTAAAGTTTGATTGATTAATTGGAGAGGGTATAAAAAAGGCTGGGTGTTGTGTGCACATTGTTCTGATGAAGTCTCTTTAGTGGAGAAGAAAGCGCTCAACTCTAATAAAGTGGTTGTCTCATTTGGATTTAAAGTGGTTGTCTCATTTGGATTTGTTTTTCTTCTTGCTGGCTTTTGGATTCATTGTTTTTTTCTCTACCTTTGTGCTATAGTACAAGAAACCCAGAATTAAAAGATAGTAAGAGAAATTAGAGGAAAGAAAAGTAGTTGGGCTTGAAAAACTGTCAAAGTGTCAAATGCAAATTTGAGTTAATTAATACAACAGATCCATGAAAAGAATTACACAAAGAAACTTTGGGCTGCCTGGAAAACAAAATGACAGAGAGGAAGTGTGAAAACATGAAGACAAAACCCAGAGATTTTTGAAAGGTATAAAAAGAAACATGGACACGGGAAAGAAAAACAGATCTGATATGGTTGCAAAGGAGAAAGCCAAACTAATCTATATAAAAAAGCATCACCAAAGATATTTGAAGAGAAATACAAGCAAATGCACTTAGATATAGAAAATTTTCATAAAACAAAAAAAAAAGAAAACAAAGGGGGGGGTGTAGCACAGAGGATTATAGAGACTAATATTTTGGATTACATGCAAAGTGAAGGATTTAATTTTAAAAAATCCAACACAGGTAATGTCACAGAGTGATAGAACAACAAGTCCCCAGATTAAGGAGAAACAGGTGGAGCGAGAGATATCTGAAAAAGAAATATGAACATATGAAAGACAATTAGATTTGATATGGTGCAATATATATGCAAAAGAGAATAGGCTGGCCTAGTGGTTAAGGTGTTTGCCTTACAAACACAAGGTGCAGGGTTTGAGTCTCACAAGGGATAATTGGCTAAGCTTAAAATGGCTTGCAAGGGCAGTTAGCTTAGTACTAATCTATGAACCTATGAACCTATGCAAAACTAATCAATACAAAAAAGCAACACCAAAGATATTTGGAAAGTCCCAAATCATCCCCCTTAACAAAGGTGTCACTTCTATAAAAATATCTAATTTCAGACCCATTGTCATCTTATTCCCCCTTTCAAAAATATTGGAACAATATGTCCATAAACAACTACTCCAGCATCTTTTAAACACAACATGGTTTTAGACCTGTCCATTATATGACTACTGCTCTCCTAACTTTTATTGATAACATAAATAAAGTCAGGGGTAGTGGTAAACTCATATCCTGCTTCCTAGACTTATTAAATGTTTTAAACACTGTGTATCATAAAAAACTCCTGCTACAACTGTCCACAATGATTATCTCATAACCTGCTCTTCAGTGGTTTAATGATCACTTGTCAGAACATTACCAGACAGTGAAATGGAATCTACCTTATCCTCTTACCTACCCATCATTACAGGTGTAGTAGAAGGCTCAATCTTTGGTCCTCTTCTATTTTAATAACTTTATAAACAATCTTCATAATTCTGTACAGCAAGCGTCCATTGTACAGTATGCAGATGATCCCACCCTAATCTGCCTCTCAGACAGTCTAGAAAATTTGAAAAGATTACACAACATACTTTTAATGCTATTAAAAACTGGCTTTGTAACCACCTACTTTTTCTTAATCCAAAGAAAACAAACTCTTTATTTTTCCACAGATCACTTACCTATGATGAAAATGAAGATCACATTCATAAACAATTCGCAACCGAAATAGTGCCACATACAAAACTGCTGAGGGTTACAATAGACAATAACATCAGATATGAAACAGACGGTACAGGAGACACCTAATAACTTGCCACATAGTGATGCTCTGCAACCTTCAGTAGGAAACTGGTACAAAACTTCAATTGGAGGTACACAGCAAGAAAAGGAGCAGGAAACAATGGCACATCTGATGTAGGCAATGTCATGGAGTGATGGGCCAATCAGTTCCTGCATGAAGGAGCAGCAGATAATGCAGGATACAGCTGAAGATGATAAGTCACAGGAAAATGTTCTGGAACTTTCTTTAGAATTCCCATAGGAAACAGAGAGCAAAGAATATGCTTACTCTTTAGAATAAAATGATCTAAGGGAAGAGTTGCTTAATTTAATAGTGATGAAAAGAAATACTGACATCAATGAAAGAAATAGATTATGGAAAGCAAATACAACCCCAAATGCTATAAGTCTTTTAAAACAAGCAAACACAGCAATAAAGAAAAATAGGATATATTACTATCCAGTTAAAATAGTAACAGATACAAACACATATAGCAGAAAAGGAAATGAAGGGGAGAAAGAAAGTGCCATTGGAGAAGCATTGAATAGAGACATTTTTAAAGAAATTAAGACAAGACATATCACTGTTAAAAGAATATAGATCAACAAAAACAGAAGTATAGATGCAGTAAAAGCAATGCATAGTATCAGAACAGACCACAGTCTATCATATACTATTGCTAATAATAAATTAAAGATATTTGCACAGGTAGAAAAACTTAGAGGATATGCAGAAAATAAAGGAACATAACAAAATAAGCAATTCATTGATGATCTCAAAAAGAGTTAACAGTTAGACATCTTCTTGCTGGTTGTGATACTTTCATGGCAAAACGACTGTACACCCAAAGGCACAGTAATGTGGCAAGACTATTGAAGTAGCTGAGAAGCATTGGGGACATGATTCACAAAGAATTGTAGAAAACGAGGAAGTGTACATCACATGGGATCGCCCTTTATCAACAGTTCAAAAAAATAAATAAATGTAAAAAACAGATATAGAAGTCCATGAAAAAAAGGCAAAAGTAACATTGATCATTGAACTTACTACACCCCATAATTACAGAGTCTTACATACAGAAAGACACAAAGTCATAAATTATCAGGCAGAAATTATAGCAATTTGGAAGAAAGATACCCTGACAGTTCCAACAGTGGTAGGAACAATGAGTTTATTAAAAAAAGAATCTGCAATTCTTCTTAGATATGTTACCAATATATGTAACTCTGTATGGATTGCAGAAGGCGTCAATTCTGGGCACATTGTGGGTGCTGCAAAAGCACTTTTAGCTAACATCAAAGATTGAAACGATAATAACTTCATGAATATTAAATATACCCTGACTTAGGAATGGGATCCATTCCCATCATGGTATTAAAAATCAAAATGATTTGGTGAAATTAAACCAAGGAAAGTTATGAAAATGAGTCACTACTGAAGTGTCACCTTGCTGTGACCAATGAGCATCTGAGAAAAGAAATAGCTCTCGTTATCAGTGCGATCTGATATACTGACTGCAAAAATATTACATAACACCAATAGCTTTAATGTGACAATGTAGTCTTAGATAAAGGTCAGAAGAGGCTGGTATGAATGGAAATAGTAGTAGTAGGTATGATAAACACATGGAGATGGAAAGAATAAAGACTTGGTAAGAAACTGGCAGAGTGAATGCTGCTAAAAGAAATAACAGTCTACAATTATTCCCTTTAACTGCCAAAAAGGAGTTCTATAACCGATGAAAAGATATAGTTTAAAGAGAAAATGATACAAAGCAGTGTAGTATATTCCAATGAAAGGAGAGAAGTATGTAAGAAAAGATGATGAAAGACAGAGCAGCAGAAATAGAGTGGGTGAAATATGAACATTACAGGGGAAAGATACAGGTAAAGTTTGAAATGAAAAGCATTAACAGAGTTTAGCATATAACCTGTATACTACTAACATTTTTAAGACGATCCCCTTCAAATTTTTGACTATTTTTGGTTACCATTTTCTATGTGCAATGCAGGTCTAAAATTCCAAAATGTTTTGACTTATTCTCATAACACTTACAGGAAATTACTCTGGAACACTTAACTATAGAGAGGCTTTGTTAAATTATGTTCCTAGTTTCAGAGGAAGAAAAACAGATAACATTTTAAATGTCAGTGAAAATTCATTTTTAAAATCAGTCTTATGCCACTTAACAAAATAAAAAATAGTTTATGAAAAATACATTTTCTATTTAGCACTAAAGCTTTACAAGGCATCCTAATTTATAAAATGTTTAGAGGGTGATATCATCCACATGGTTCATAATCAGAGGTTACCCTGTATCAAAGGTCATGACTTAACTGTTTCTTGAAAATGAAAATCTGGTGTATTCATATTTGCTAAGGAGAATTTTCTTTTGCAACAGGTAAAACCATATTGAAATTCTGCCTTTATTCTCCTCTATTCTTAACATTCTGTCTTTTCAGTTTAATTCTATAAGCTTGCTTAACCTCTTTTTTGTCCATGCACCGTAATAAGACTGAAGTCATAGTTTTACATTTTTAACTAGGAAAAACCCAGATTACTTTTTTCATATGTAACCCAGGAGCTTTTCCCTAGTAAGAGATGTTCAGAACTGTATAATATATAAGGATAGCTTAGGTAAAGCTGGCTACCTCAACAGCTAAGGTATGCTGGTATTCAATGAACATAATAAAGTTGCTGATAAGTAATATCCTTATCATTTATGATGTACAAAATAAACAAAGGTGTCTATCTACACACACACACACACACACACACACACACACACACACACACACACACACACACACACACACACACGGTCACATAACCACACACAAGCACTCACTTTAGAAAATTAACCCACTACACTTTAAATCAATGAATGCAGTTTGAATCAGGTTGCAGACTACAGCTTTATTCACCATAGCTAAAAAGCAAACATAACAAATACATGCATGCACACAGACACATGTACACACACAGACACACATGCACACATGCACACACACACACACACACACACACACACACACACACACACACACACACACACACACACACACGCGCACACATTGTTTGGAATTATGCAAAATTCAGCTGATTATGTATATTGGCTTCTGATGTCTGCATGGCAGACTTTATCATAGCAAGTAGTATTTCAAAAAATCTGTTCACAGGTAGATAAGTTGGGGTAGAATCAATCTGCCACCATGGAAGCAAATGGTCTTTTTGAAAATAGTTTCCAAATACAAAAAAATAGTATGCTTTTCAATGAGAGGACTTCAAATGATATGGAAAGTTATAGCAAACAGGAAGTATAAGCCCAGAGGACAGAAGGCATGGAATTATAGCAATTAAACTATAAAAGGCAGAAGGTATTAGCAGGATAGTCATGCAGCAAAGAGGATAACCAGCACAGCAGAGTGATTCAGAAACATATAAAATCCATGACTGGAGGCTTTACTGCCAGTAAATATGACTGCCATAAAGTCAGAGTAGAGTAGGGGAATAAGCGTCTATATCACGTTATCAAAATTTTACTACATTGAATCACTAAAGGTAGGCCTCTAGTGATCGATGTAGTAAAACACTGAATAATGTTGAAAAAAAAACAAACAAAAATAAAATCTAACTAGCATAGGAAGGGGGGCAAGCCCCCGAGCACCCACCATGTGGGGGGCTGTGCCACCCACATCCCCCTACTTAAATATTCCAACTCCGAGACCGCACTACATTGAAGTAAATGGAAATCTCTCCCCTATGGAGATTTCCGTTTACCTGCACGATGTTCTGCACTTTCGATGTTGTGCTGCCAACAATATCAGCTTCTGTATTGTCGGCTTTCGACATCGTGAAGTAGACCCAGGAATAAAGGGATGACTTTTGGGGAGTTGCAGTTTTTTAACAAATGTGCATATGTGACAGGGTGTAGTTGCTCCTAGCAGTCACAGCATTGCACTTCATCACCCTCAGAAGTGCTCTGCCATTTGCGCTCACTTACCGTCTCTTCTCTTCATGACACTGAAATTATATATCACAAATGTGTTTATAGAGTCAACATGCAGGGGCTGCTTCCAGTATTTCACCCTCATCTGCAGGCCCATGTGAGTTGTAGAGTTCCTATTCTAGTGGATACCAAGTTATGTGTGATTTTGAAAATACTAGATAAAGGGACTTGCCAGTGACCAAGTGGGCACTGTGGGTATTCCAAGCATCTGCCACAAGGATACTCCACCATCTTATCGATGACATGCTACAGCATGGGGAGCAGTATAAGTGGTTTCCTTGTACTACAAAGGAGAGAGCCACCACAATGTAGGGTATTTATGATAATGCCCATTTACCTGAGGTACTGGAGGCCATAGACATACTCAGAAAAAAGTAAAGGCCACACCTTCTGTACTTTGAAGAGAATACATTGACTGCAAAGGTTATTACTCCATCAACTGTCAGGCAGTCTGTAATGCACAGGGTATAATTTACAATTTGTTTATAGACTTCACAGGAAATACCTATAACTGTCTTTTATGTCGCATATGATAACTATGTCAATGGTTTGTGAGGGCTGATTTTCCTCAAGGTAATCCTATTGATAACATTGACTATGTTCTGGAGCCATGGTTAATGAAACCAAATTATGCCCAGTCAAAAACCTGGGTCATCATCAAGCATGTGTTTGGGCTACTGAAGTCATGTCTTTCATTGCCTGGATGAATTTGGAGATGCCCTGCATTATGAGCCTGGCACATGTAGCAAGATATTTACTGCATGTGGCATGCTACATGTCATAATATTTAGGGAATACTTGCAACAGGGAGTACACATGCAGGATGAATATGACCCACTACACTAGGCAAAGGAAGCCAAGCAAGGAGAGGAGATAGCAAAGGAAACAGTAGCAGGTGCAATTCATTCCAGATGAAGGTGAGTATAGTACACCATGGCATTAACTAAGAGGTAGAATCTGGCCCATAAATTTGGGCCTAATTAAAACATATACACAATGGAAAAAGTGATGTATATAAACTTACAATCAGATTGTGCCAACCCATGCATAGACTGGCCATACATTGCATCAGTCATAGGTCCCCAAATAATAAATTACAAATGACATAGCACAGTTATCATCATAAGGGGGGTAGTTGTGTACACACTGTTGTAACTTTAATAAACTTTCAGCAATGTGTGTATGATGTTGGTTGATCAGGGCTAAGAGTATACTGCTCTAGTAGGGGGCACTGTTACTGTTTATGTATGTATATGTGTGTGTGTGTGTGTGTGTGTGTGTGTGTGTGTGTGTGTGTGTGTGTGTGTGTGTGTGTGTGTGTGTGTGTGTGTGTGTGTGTGTGTGTGTGTGTGTGTGTGTACATATGTGTGTATGACTCTCTGTCAGGACAAAGCTTCAGCAGACATTCCACCACATAATGGTTTTCTTATGGAAAGGTCCGGGCACCTACAGAAGAAGTGTGGGCATCCTGTCATCCCATACACTCCCCCATCCTGAGGTGGTGGCAGGTAATAACAAGGTCTTGCCTAGAGTCAGACATGTTTCATGAATGTGAGCAACAGGCCACACTGGACATGCAATGATATAAGCTCCACACCCCTGTAGATGTCCATGTTTGATCCTATGCATCTCCACAATAGATGCTAGGGTAGAAGCGGTGGCATTGTATTTGTGACTGACTTGGCCTCTCATGCCCATTTTGGCCCTCATTACTGGAAACAGAGGCAGATTGGCCATTTGATGCCTGGCATGTGTCCTGTGATCATAGGGTGATCTTAATCAGGCAAACTGCTGATTGACCATGTATGGGATGTCACACATATGGGTCATGCAGTCCCTCTGGTCATCTTGCACAATCTGTAGGGCATGCACCATCTTTACAAAGACTGAGGATTTGCTAGCCTTTGCCTCTATGATGGCCCTGCACATGCACTGTGTTGCAAACATTGAGACAGCTAGTTCACAGCACCCATAATGTCTATATGCACCAACATGCTGACAACCCATATCCTCCCTATGCCCAGTGAAGTTTGCAGTAGACAATGCGGCCTGTATTGTGGAGGGACACATACCTTCCTAGATAGATTCATAATCAAAAACCTGCCCTGTACTGTCTGTGCATCTGGAATGGATGTCAAAGGAACAAACACCATGTCCACTAACTAGGTAGGAAACCTGGACTCCACATTCTCTGTATCCAACACAGAAACAGTGCTCTCTACTTATGCCAACTGTTCATCTCAATCATTGTCAGAATCAGAATCCTTTCCATATTAGGTAGTGGCAAAACCATGGTGGTGGAGCTGGTTAGGACATTTTCTGTGAAGACAACAAATGAAAATACCCACAATGAGTAAGATGAATCACCATTATTTAAATCCCAGTGAAGAAAAAATAAGCATGGGTTATAGTGGTAATAAACAATAAAATGGACATTAGCTTCTGAGGGTAATTTGGTTATTTGTAGCCCTCATGTTCCTTAACAATAAAGGAAGCTATGTTTAGTAATATGTGCTACATATTATCAAGTTCAACAGTGTGCATTCCCCACAATACTACTGATACATACCTGGGCTTTATTGATGGAGATTCTAAGTGCACACTGCAGTTCTGTGCAAAGATCCAGCACCCTGCATTTGGATACTGAAGTTTCTGATCCCCCATGCAGAGAGACAAGACAGTCCTGTTGCCCCAACTTCACTTTCCAAGTAGGCAGCACAGAATCATGTATGTGGCCCAGCATCTAACCTTCTGGTAGCCTCCATACTGGCTAACAGCAACATTGACATCATTAACTGCATCCTGCTTGGCATGGTTATAGTATAGATGGCTATATACCAACCGTATGAACATCTGCTGGCTGTGGTGATCGAAGGACTGCAGCAAAATCTCATTCTCTGAGTGGGAGAACTTGACTTTTTATGTTTTCTTTTTTTCTGGGCATTAGGCTGTGTAAAGAAATAATAAAGTCTGTAATAATATGGAATATGGATACATACATTTATTAATCTGCACTTCATACAGGCATCTACACCTGTGATGATGCTAAATGTTCAAGGAACACACCGGCTTAACAAAGCTACAGTCACAAAAAGTACCAAAGCACTCCCCCCACCTATTAAGATACTAGTTCATAGATTCATAGATTGTTACTAGGCAAATTACCACTAGGGCCCTTACAAGCTAGCCACACACACTAAACCATTTGTGTACCAAGTATCATATGGGGAGAAGCATGTTAGTAGTCAGGTAGCTAAGGATTTGTAGGCAGGGTTTTAGTCAGGGTAATACTTTTCTTATTGACTGGGAATAAATTTACAATTTCCAGTCTAGCTGTCAGGGTTTTGCTTGAATGGGGTCAGGGATTGAACTTTGATTTACATGTATGGAGAGCATATACCATAGTGCAGGAATCCTTTGTGACACATATCTGTCTCTCCAGCATGTTCTTTTGTTGTACCAGGTATTTTTACTATGCTCAACCTGCATTTCAGTTTACCTGACAAAGTATATTTTCCAGACAGACCTGTCAACAGTTTTTTGTTATACTTGTACGTTACAAACCTGGCTTTTGACATAACATTCACAACATAAGATCTTATGCACGAACATGTACTGTATGCATCTTTACAGATACAGATCTCAAAACAAATGACAAACATGTAGAGGACCAGAATACTTGCAGGCAGCATGACTTCTTCAGCCAAAGGTAGATAATAGATAAGATTTTTTAGCTGCATTGACTGCCATTCAGACATGAACAGATTGTGTCCATCATAATCTACATGCAGTTTCTTTGTGAATCAGATAATCACAAGCATGCACATGTACATATAATAAACTGATTTAGTTCATCTGTGATATTGCAGCTATATCAAGGCCCTCACCCCCCAAAAAAATCTCCTCTCTCAATTCCATTGAAGCACATGTATGGCTATAATTGCAAGACTGCATACAACAAGCACACACTACCACCTATGTGATCATTAATCAGACACTTGAAGATACTCTCATATAGTAGCAGCATACAATAGCTCTAAGACCTGAAAATTATGCTCTAAATTTCTTAAGTGAAGTATTAAAAATTAAAAAAAATATTATTTGCACCTTTAATACAGAATTGCTCCTTCACTTCCAGCACATTCATCCTAAGCAACCTCCCTTTTTAATTAGTACACCTGCTGAGATTACACTTCTTCCTGCAGTAATAGCTTACAAATGCACAAACTGCATTAAACCCTTGCACTGAGTGCATTGTTTTACAAACAAGAACCTGATGAAAGCAGACCAATTAAGGAAAAAGTCTGAAAAACACAAGGCTTGCCTTGCAAAGCCAGATATGTTGCCTCCTTCTTGACAGATGCAGTGCAGTTGTAACTCACTTCAATTAGGTTTCCACTGATATTTTTCCATAATGTGATAAGGCCCTTATCAGCTACTGGGATTTATATAATACAGATTTGAGCCTCTGAGTGCAGTGATTATGGAAACCAGGGCTCAGCTCATGAATGTTTCAGAATTACTCTTTCTACACATAATGTCTGTGGCTATAATCATACTAAGAGGTTCTCTCACTCTAGTAAACTCACCTGAGGACCTGCAAGGAACACTGACCATGCATGGGCAAGTTAATGACAGAAGTAGGAATATTATGTTATATATTTCACATTTGCAACCAACGGAGGTGTTAAAGAGCAAACCTGCTTTCAAAGCTAAACCTAATGCAAGTATTGCATACATGCAGTACCATTTCTCATACCTTTATCCTATACTGTCTCACTAACATTTTTATTGCTATATTTTACACACCAAGTGAAAAGTTGTGCTAGTGAGATGCTATGTGTTGTACAATAATGTGCCAAAACACAAAACAGGATTAGCCATGAGATGATAGATATTATTATCTGGAATGAGACCATCCCCCAGATTCAGCAAGCTCTGCACGGAGTGCAGGAATAGTGCAAGAGCTGCTGCACACAATATGGCCGACGAGTGATCAAGGAAAGAGCTCCCAGGATGTGCACGAGCACTCCTACACTATTCCTGCATGGATAACACTGCTATATGCTAATTACCTCATTTGTTGGTAAAAAACATGCAAATGAGGTAAATTAGTGATCCAGGAAGCAGGCAGGTGTCTGTGCAGGAATAGTGTAAACTGCAGAAATGTATTCGGTTACTAACCAAATACATTTCTGAAAATTACAAAATGGAGGCATGACAGCTCAAAAGAAAGCATGTATTCAATGTAGTATGCATGCCAATTGCCAAAAACATGGCCATTGGCATTAAAAATAGTTGCAAATTTATAAAAAACAAGTTTTTTTTTTTTTTGGCTGATCTCAGCCGTTTAAGAGTAAGGCAGCGGTGCGCAAACGGTAACTCCAAGAAAATAAGAAAAAAGGGGTAAATAAACTTTTATACCCAAATCAGCATTTTGCCACAGTAGTCAATGGGCATGCATAAGACAACAATACCAGGGAATAGTGGTTGCTAAGGGGGAAGGCTCAGTGTGTGTGGTAACTATGAATTAGCATTCTGGTTTATGTAAGTGAGGGGATTGATACTGAATCACAGATTTTCTCTCAGTGTTAGCTTGCATCCAACCATGTAGGTACAGCAACACCATTGTAGAAGTCTAAGAGGTGGATGACCTCATAAGGAGGAGTGTCATGCATGCTATAAGCTTATTGGAGCTGTGTGTCCTGTGTTTACCCTTAGCTAAGTAAAGCTAAGGAAATGGGTGTGTCTGAGGCTGCCTAGCAGTGTTTACATTGCCTAAATGGGTGTGCGCACTGCACACTGAGTTTTAAACCAAAAACAGAAAAAAAAAAAAAGAAAACTGCAGCTCTGTTCACATCTGAGCACTGGGTATGCTTGGCGCCTTGGGGCATAAACGGGAAGGGAATAGGAAGAGAAAACAGCAGTAGGAAGTCAATCAAGGAGAACTAGCATAGCTGGCAGGTGAAATGTATCAGAATCAGCCAATTAGACATGCAGCAGCCCAGCACACTAATATAAAGTATGCAAACACCTTTCAGAATGTTTTTTCCCAAAAACTCTACACCACTGGTGTACACAGATGGGGAAATTTTACCTGACAAAACTAACAAAATGTCAGGGGCTGCTGTCGCTGTCATACATCAATATGTGCAAGAGGCTGAGGGTGGTGAGGATGTGAATGCTGAAGACCATCCTACAGTGAGGAGGAGGAGAAGAGTGTACAGAACCAGGGTAACCTACCAGGGGCTACATGAGCTGGAGATAGTGGAGCACTATAGGGTGGACAGGGACATTTTACAGCAAATTGTTGAGCTGTGCAGAACCCACCTTGCACATAGAACCAACAGAGGGGAGCCCATCCCAGTGGATACCAAGGTATGTGTAGGCTTACGAATACTATCCACAGGTACCTTCCAAAGGGCAACTGAGGATACCATGGGGATCTCACAGGCATAATCTTCCTGGGTACTCCACCAGCTCCTGGATGCCATGTCAGCACATGCCAGTGAGCACATATATTTCTTCAACACCCATGAGGCATTGACCAGCAATATGTGTCTCTTCCACCAAATAGCGGAACACCCAGAGGTACTGGGTGCTATAGACTGCATGCACATACACATCAAAGCACCACTTGGTGAGCAGGGTAGGGTCTACATAAACTGCAAGGGCTTCCCCTCCATAAACTGCCAGGTCATGTGCAATGCCCAGGGCATTATCTTGAATGTATGTGCTGGCAGCTCTGGAAGCTATCCCGACTCCCACATCTGGCATATGACACAGCTGTACCAGTCATTTTCCAGTGGGGACATCCCATATGGCCATCTAGTGGGGGATGCTGGCTACGCACTGGAGCTGTGGTTGATGATACCCCTCAGAAATGCACAAACACCTGAACAAGAACTCCATAATGAGGCACATACACAAACCAGAATCATAATAGAGCATGTGTTTGGGATGCTCAAGTCATAGTTCCGCTGCCTGGACATATCTGGTAGAGCTTTGTAGTATTCTCCAGCTACATGTACACAAATGTTCATAGTATGTGCCATGCTACACAATATGATCCTGTGGAAACAGCTGCAGCAGGAACAGCATGGGGAAAGGCCACACAGCCCCCCACCATTGCAAGGCCATCACAGGCACAGAGTAACTCGGAGGAGAAACTTTTGGAGGAGGAACTATCTGAACCTGCCCATGTAGGCAGAAGAAGGCTTGTCTAGTATGCCCAACCTTGGCAAAGAGGTAATGCATAGCACATACACTGCCACGGTAGGGACCCAGTAAATAACACCTCTCTCTGAGTCGCACATACATTAAAAGAGATGCCAAACATGACACTACCTGTGCTTTACCATGTGTAGGGAGTGTACTATGTGCATCTGACATAGTCAGCCCTACCGCACTATCCTCAATACTGGCCCAGACACAAGGTAAGTCACTCTTCCTATCAATTACTGAATGCAGTATTATGTTCTGATAGTTGTATGGACACGAGCATACAAGGGAATCAGGTGGCTGAATGGGATGGCAGCAGATAGTGGACTCCTTTATGGGCAGCATGAAATCCATAAAAAATACTGGTGTCAACATACTAGGCAGTACTAGACAAGGTGACAAATCCCACTGCAGTGCATCCAAATATGTGTCCATAGGACAAACACATGTATGTCAGTGAGGCTCGCATACCCACCACCAGCCTCAGCCAGCAGGACAGGATGTAGATGACCATAAAAAATGGCTGGGCTATGGCCTCCAATTGATGGCGATGGTGATCAGCCCCCTTCTAGACCTACACAGACAGATTACACCAGGTCTGGCAGTTATATGTTAGTTCTGAAAGGTAAGAAGTCTGAAACTGAAATGTAGGTCAATAAAACCTAAGATCTGCACTTTACTGATATGCCTTCAGTCTGCATGATAGGTCAGAAGACAATATGAAATGGAAGCCAACAGAAAACCTGAAATACCAGTACAGTCATAGCAAATGTTTAAAGTCATCATGTGTGCCCCCCCCCCCCCACAATCCTATGTAGAAACTAAGTAACACGTAAGCGTGAGGAGTAATCTCAGTGGAGCACAGATTACCCGAGCTGGCCCAATCTACAGGATAGATTGTTTCAAGTGTACAATATGCAGGGGTCTGTGTGCTAGGTTGTTGTGTGTTCAATATTGTCTGGAAGTGGTCAGCATGTAGGCATGGAGGGTTGTGTCTCTGTGGCCTTTGGTCAATACTGTGGTTGACAGGGCCATGTTCTGACAACTGCAGTGACAACCACAATGCTTCTCAGCAATACCCATGTCAGCAGTTTTCCATACTTACTGTCCAGATGTCAATATCTGTCACCATCTGAAAGATGGACATGCCATGAATGCGAGCCCATACATACACAGAGTACACAGATGGAAGTACCCTAGACAGAGTGCATAAAATGTAACTGTCAGCTGCACACAACTTTGGAATTGTACATACAGGTTAGCAGCACATTAGTTGTCCATGTAGTATGGAATACTGATGTAGTCTGGCCAATCACTGCAGACCACAAAAGGCACATTTATGAAGTAATGAGTGACTGCCTATGTCCCGGCACAAGGCAGCATAAGGGGAATGTCCCAGGTATATTATCTGTGAGTCAGCTGCAAGTAGCTTCCATATCACACATGCACTCAGCTCACCCCACCATCAGCCACAGGTTTATCACAGGTCATATCCTTGTTGTTGGCAATGAGTACAGTATGACCCCACTTCTGTATGGGAATGCCCACAGAATGCAGCATACTGAAGAGGTGTCCTATGCAGGTGTGTCCCTAGCTGTAAGCAGCACCCTGCCTGCATCCAGACCAATGGATCAATATGGACAGGAGCTATTGCCATTAACACCTTGCACACTTACCCTGTCCCCCAAGGGGATCCCAGTGGCTCGCAGCCTGGGAATGTATGAGTGACAGAATGCACTGGCCTGCTACAGATGGCCTGTATCACTACCAAATGGCCTACAGTCCACTGTTAAAAACCTGTGTGTCACCCGTAGTGCTAGTGTATGATATCTCATGGGGTCCCAACTAACAACCTAACACGGTCAACAGAACACAAATGCAAGGCCATGTTGGCAAATCCCAGTAGCATGCCCCCATGTCCTACTGCATGAACTGTGGACCAATCCATAAATAAAGCTGGGATGAAGGGCCAACTATAGGGATACTTCTCAGATTTCCCTTGCATAATCTTAGGAGGAGGATGGAATAACAGAACGGGGGGGTGTAGAAGCATGGACGTCATGGAGTGTGTAAAGTCTGAAACTCTGTTGTGTGCCCATACTACCCCGCCTGCAAACCCAGTAATGGGTGGCTACAAACCTGCTCATAAACCACAATGTGAAGGTGAACTGACCAGATATATGAGCCCTGCCTCTGGGTAACCTGTGTTAATCTGTACAGCTGAGAGGTATGGCCACAGCAGGATATGGCCATTCTGTTAAGTCAATATATGTACAAGAAGAGGATCCTCAGCCACCATAGTAAAAAGGTGCTGGACCATTTACACAGACCCATCAGCAAGTGTCTGCAGCTACCCTTCCAGAATGGCAGGAGTGTGCAAGAATGTGTAGGCTACAGACCACAATACTGGACTCAGCTTCATTCATCTTGTATTTCCCAGGAAATAACTGTGAGCTAATAATTATACATATGTCAGTAGTTAATGCCATAATATATCACAGTGTAAATCAGTGCATATGTCTGAATATCTCTGCTAACACCAACCATGTAACACAAGCAGCACAGACAGCAATCGTTACTGTATCCCCCTATCTGTCACCCATTGTGACTCCATATTGTCAACCTAGCTACAGATATCCTGCAGAAATAGGTTGCTAGCTGTAGGTGTAGATCACCAAACACTGGACTGGAGTACAACCCTACCTGGAATGGATTCACACACTCAATACAGAAGGTCATACTGGGCATGCTTCTACACTTAGAGAAATGAAGCCCATGCCTAACAACACAGTGGACTATACAGATCTGTCATTTGCAGATGTCTGTGCACACAAACCAATTTGTACACCATTCATGCTTCGCACATATATTGGATAGGAATACTCACACATATCCAAGGCCAACACACTATAATATGTCAAACATACACACATACAAATGTGGGGAAGAGAGAGATAGACAGTGACAGAGAGAATTCCATTATGAGGACTGTCCCACTCACTACACATCCAATTGGGTGATATCACATGATGTGCTGATGTCAATCACTGTAGACATTCCTTTTGGTAGCCCTCATCCCTATAGTGTCTGTGGTGTTTGTGATAACTGTGTAACATGATAGCATAAATCAGTATTCATGTAGCATTTGTATACTCAGTCCTATCAAGTGTAAAGTTGTGTGTGACTAAGTTTGTGTGCGTGTTTCCAAAGGAATGATTTATGGCCCATTCACACACACACTGCACTTTCCATTGCCCATGTTAGCACTCCTACTGATGTCAGTCACCTTGAAATAACCCTATGGCCAAGTCTGGTACTCATGGTAACTGTGTAATACTATAGTGTAGCAAACTAGTTAAGTAGGAGTTCTAATGCCAGACATGGCAACTGTTAAACTGTGTGTGTGTGTGTGTGTGTGTGCGTGTGTGCGTGTGTGCGTGTGTGCGTGTGTGCGTGTGTGTGTGAGTGTGTGTGTGAGTGTGTGTGTGAGTGTTAAACTGTGTGTGTGAGTGTGTGAGTGTGTGTGTGAGTGTGTGTGAGTGTGTGTGTATGTGTGTGAGTGTGTGTGTGTGTGTGTGTGTGTGTGTGTGTGTGTGTGTGTGTGTGTGTGTGTGTGTGTGTGTGTGTGTGGAGATGAATGATGTTGAGGCCATTCACACTCATTACACCTCCTATTGCCCTACTTTAGCTCACCTGCTGATGTCAGTCACCTTGAAATAACCCTTTGGCCAAGTCTCAGCCCTGTAAGCTATGTGGCACTCGTGGTAAATGTGAAATATTGTAGTATAATAAACTAGTAAGTTAGGAGTTATAATCCTGGCCCTGACAACTGTGATAATGTGTGTGTTAGTGTGAGAGAATGTGTGTGTCTTTGTTGACACCGGATTTTATGAACCTTCACACCTACTACACTTCCCTTACCCCTCCTTTAGCACTGCTGCTGATGTCACTTGCCTTCAAAGATACCTTTGGACAGCTTTCCAACATGTAAGCTCTGTGGCTCATGCAATAACTGCATAATACCATAATGTAGCAAGCTAGTTTGGTAGGAGTTCTAATCCTGGTCCTGGCAGCTGTGATAATTTGTGTTTGTGTGAGAGAGTGTGGTGTCTTTGTTGGCACCTGGTTTTTTGGACATTCACACTTACTACACTTCCCTTACCCCTTCTTTAGCAGTGCTGCTGTTGTCACTCACCTTCAAATAAACCATTGGACAGCTCTCCAACATATAAGCTCCATGCTGCTTGTGATAACTGTGTAATGCTATAGTGTAGTAAAGTAGCTAGGTAGGAGTTCTAATCCTGGTCCTGGCAACTGTGATAATGTGTGTGTTTCTGTGAGACAGTGTGTGTGTCTTTGTTGACACCTGATTTTATGGACATTCACACTTACTACACTTCCTTTACCCCTCCTTTAGCACTGCTACTGATGTCACTCACCTTCAAATATACCTTTGGACAGCTTTCAAACATGTAAGCTTTGTGGTGCATGTGATAAATGTGCAACACTATAATAGCAATACCATAGCTAGGTAGGGGTTTGAAACTCAGTACTGGCAAGTGTGTGTATGTGTATGTCATCAGTGTCCTGTGTGGGTGTTGTGGTGATTCTGTAATAACAGGATCCATTGCGGTGCATGTTTTGCTACATTATGTGGGGATGCACAAGCCAGTGCATTTCTTTGTGCCGGTCCCAAGCATGGATAAATGGGGAGGGTTGCGTCAGGAAGGGCATTTGGTGTAAAACTTCTGCCAAAAATTACTGATGCGGAGAACTTTTCATAATTACATACCAGATCGGTTGAGGCCCGGGTTAACAATAACCACCACCAGTACTGTTAGCCAACAGGGTGCTGACGGAAATTGGGCTACTGTTGGCTGAAGAAGAAGAGGAGGGGGAAGGCATGGCCGAAGGCAGGAAGAGAGGAGGAAGGTTAGGAGTGTAGTACTGAGGGTAGGAACTTTGAATGTTGGCAGTATGACTGGTATAGGGAGAGAGCTAGCTGATATGATGGAGAGAAGGAAGGTTAATATATTGTGCGTGCAAGAGACCAGATGGAAGGAAAGTAAGGCCAAGTGTATAGGAGGTGGGTTCAAATTGTTCTATCATGGTGTGGATGGCGGAAGAAATGGGGTAGGGGTTATCCTAACGGAACAATATGCCAAGAGTGTTTTGGAGGTGAAGAGAGTGTCTGACAGAGTGATGTCTATGAAGCTTGAAATTGATGGTGTAATGATGAATGTTGTTAGTGCATATGCTCCACAAGTTGTTGGTGCGATGGATAAGAAAGAAAAATTTTGGAGTGAGTTGGATGAAGTGGTGATGAGTGTACCCAAGGGTGAGAGACTAGTGACTGGAGCGGATTTCAATGGGCATGTTGGTGAAGTGAACAGAGGGGATGAGGAAGTGATGGGTAGGTATGGTGTTAAGAAGAGGAATGCAGAAGGTCAGATGATTGTGGATTTTGCGAAAAGGATGGACATGGCTGTGGTGAATACATATTTTAAGAAGAGGGAGGAGCATAGGGTGATGTACAAGAGTGGAGGAAGATGCACACAGGTGGATTATATCCTATGTAGGAGGGCTAGTCTGAAGGTGATTGGAGACTGTAAAGTGGTGACTGGGGAAAGTGTAGTTAAGCAGCATAGAATGGTGGTATGCAGGATGATGTTGCTGATCAAGAAGCAGAGGAGAAGTGTGAAAGCAGTGCCAAGGATTAAATGGTGGAAGTTAGAAAAGGGTGATTGTGAGCTGGAGTTCAGGGAAGAGTTAAGACAGGCAATGAAGAGTTACCGAATAGCTGGGTAACTACAGCAGAGCTAGTAAGAGAGACTGCTAGGAAGGTGCTTGGTGTGACATCTGGACAGAGGAAGGAGGACAAGGAGATATGGTGGTGGAATAAGGAAGTACAGAAGAGTATACAGAGGAAGAGGCTGGAGAAGAAGAAGTGGGATTGTCAATGAGATGAAGAAAGTAGACATGAGTATAAGGAGATGAGGCGCATGGCAAAGAGAGAGGTGGCGAAGGATAAGGATAAGGCATATAGAGAGTTGTATGAGAGATTGGACACTAAAGAGGGAGAAAAGGACCTGTACCGATTGGCTAGACAGAGGGACAGAGCTGGGAAAGATGTGCAGCAGGTAAGGGTGATAAAAGACAGTGAGGGAAATGTACTCAAAAGTGAGGAGAGTGTGTTGAGTAGATGGAAAGAGTACTTTGAAGGCTGATGAATGAAGAGAATGAGAGAGAAGGTTGGATGATGTGGGGATAGTGAATCAGGAAGTGAAGCAGATTAGCAAGGAGGAAGTAAGGACAGCTATGAAGAGGATGAAGAATGGAAAGGCTGTTGGCCCAGATGACATACCAGTGGAAGCATGGAGGTGCTTAGGAGAAATGGCAGTGGAATTTTTAACCAGATTATTTAATGACATTTTGGAAAGTCAGAGGATGTGTGAGGAGTGGAGAAAAAGTGTTTTGGTACCTATCTTTAAGAATAACGGTGATGTGCAGAGCTGCAGTAACTACAGAGGGATAAAATTGATCAGTCACAGCTTGAAGTTAAGGGAAGGAGTAGTGGAAGCTAGGTTAAGAAGGGAGGTGATAATTAGTGATCAGCAGTATGGTTTCATGCCAGGAAAGAGCACTACAGATGCAATATTTGCTCTGAGAGTGTTGTTGGAGAAATACAGAGAAGGTCAGAAGGAGTTGCATTGTGTCTTTGTGGACTTAGAGAAAGCATATGACAGGGTACCTAGAGAGGAGTTGTGGTATTGTATGAGGAAGTCGGGAGTGGCAGAGAAGTATGTAAGAGTGGTACAGGATATGTACAAGGGTAGTGTGACATTGGTGATGACTGCGGTGGGAGTGACAGATACGTTTAAGGTGAAGGTGGGATTACATCAAGGATCAGCTCTGAGCCCTTTCTTATTTGCAGTGGTAATGGACAGGTTGACAGATGAGATTAGACAGGAGGCCCCGTGGACTATGATGTTTGCAGATGACATTGTGATATGTAGTGCGAGTAGGGACCAGGTTGAGGAGACCCTGGAGAGGTGCTTTAGAGAGGAGAGGAATGAAGGTCAGCAGGGCTAAAACAGAATATGTGTGTGTAAATGAGAGGGAGGATAGAGGAATGGTGAGGATGCAGGGAGTAGAGTTGGTAAAGGTGGATGAGTTTAAGTACTTGGGATCAACAGTTCAGAGTAATGGTGAGTGTGGAAGAGAGGTGAAGAAGAGAGTACAGGCAGGGTGGAATGGGTGGATTAGAGTGTCAGGAGTGATTTGTGACAGACGGGTACCAATAAGAGTGAAAGGGAAGGTCTACAAGAGGGTAGTGAGACCAGCTATGTTATATGGGTTGGAGACGGTAGCATTGTCAAAAAGGCAGGAGTCAGAGATGGATGTGGCAGAGTTAAAGATGTTAAGATTTACACTGGGTGTGACTAGGATGGACAGGATTAGGAATCAGTATATTAGAGGGTCAGCTCAGGTTGGACAGTTTGGAGACAAAGCAAGAGAGGCGAGATTGCGTTGGTTTGGACATGTGCTGAGGAGGGATGCTGGGTATATTGGGAAAAGGATGCTAAGGATGGAGCTGCCAGATAAGAAGAAAAGAGGAAGGCCTAAGTTGAGGTTTATAGATGTGGTGAGAGAGGACATGCAGGCGGTTGGTGTGAAAGAGCATGATGCAGAGGACAGGAAGAAATGGAAACAGATGATCCACTGTGGTGACCCCTAATGGGAACAACTGAAAGAAGATGATGATGATAATGATTATATCGAGGACCTACATGTCCTAATGTAATAACAGGATCCATTGCAGTGTGGGTTTTGCTGCATTATTATATCGAAGACCGACATGTCCTAATGTAATAACAGGATCCATTGCGGTGCATGTTTTTCTACATCATTACATCGAGGACCTACATGTCCTAATGTAATAACAGGATCCATTGCGGTGCTTGTTTTGTTACATTATTATATCGAGGACCGACATGTCCTAATGTAATAACCGGATCCATTGCGATGCATGTTTTGCTACATCATTATATCGAGGACCTACATGTCCTAATGTAATAACAGGATCCATTGCGGTGCATGTTTTGCTACATCATTATATCGAGGACCTACATGTCGTAATGTAATAACCGGATCCATTGCGGTGCGGGTTTTGCTGCATTATTATATCGAGGACCTACATGTCCTAATATCCACATTACAAGCCCAACCGTTGTCAAACACTGTAGAGGTTGTTGTAGACAATCCACAGCCATAAATGTCTACTGCTATGTGCAATGACTACGTGACAGTATGGATTAGTGAACAATATAGGCAACCATTATAATACCCAGAGACCACTCTCCACTGATGGATCATACACAAACATGCTTGGCTCATTCTCTCTTTCTTTCTTTCTTTCTCTGTCTCTCTTTCTTTCTGTCTCCCTCTCTGCTAGATGTGGAAAAATACATCTGTTTTGCATAGGCAACAGCTTGACATTTGTAGGTAATGCTCATGATGAGCTGATGGCCTGTGTACGAATTGGAGTCCCCCACTTGCTAATTGCATGTGGAACAGCTGTGATATCATTCCTATAGCCAATTACATGGAAACACACTCCTATAACTAAGCACTTCATGTGGATGTTGGCCTTTTTCCTTCACTGTGAATAGGACTTCATGTGGGTGTCTGACAAAAAGCATCACAGAGGGTAGTTGGAAATACCTCTTACAACAAACACTGTGGAGACAGGCCAACAAACTGGAGGTGGATATCCCAGGCATGAGGACATAATGTAAGTATCGCTGTCCTACATTTGAAGTAATGTTGGTTTAACAGGGTTTGTGTGTTCTGCATGATTTAAATTCTGGCATGACGGTATTATTTGGTTGAGAAAACTCTCACCTGTAGGGCTATCTGCAGAATGGCCAGAGTTTGGAGTCTTAGATGTGGTGTGTTACTCACACATTTTCTTCTTTTATAAATACAGTAGCATACTCTTGATGACTGCAGTCAGTAAATGGTAACATCCATGTGTGTTACTGACTTCATATCCCTCAGAAGAGATATGTCACAACAAACCCTGTTACACCAGCAATTTTCTCAGTTTATCACAACAATATGTCAATATTGGCCCTGTGTTTTTGCCTCTGTCCCCCAAGTCTGTCACCATTTGTCCATATTTCATACAGTAAGAGGTGGGAGAGCCATGGTGGTGAAGCGGTTAGCATTGTCACCTCATAACAAGAGGTTCTCCAGTTCAATTATCGGCTGGAGCACCATCTGTGTGGAGTCTGCATGTCCTCCCCTTGGTCAAGTAATGTTTAAAAACATGCAGACAGGTGCGTGCATGAATGGGTGTGCATTCTTTGAAGGTTGGGTGTCAGGCTGGCACCTTGGCACCATAAAAATCCACTGCCAATCATTAGCAGACCAGAGTTCCGCTGTGGCAACCCCTAACTGGGAAAAGACAAAAGACATTAGTTAGTATGTTCAGTATCTTATTATTTACTGACATCATTCCTGATATCAAG
>NC_056735.1:469752012-469832012 GCF_019279795.1 Protopterus annectens
TATATACACCCCTCAGACCTATCAGCTATGTGGCACATACAGTAACTGTTTTACAAACCTGTTACTTGTGTTCAGCTGTACACTGAATATGGCACAATCAATGTGTTACCACAGTGTCACACCCCTTGTAGTAAAGAACAGCAAACCAACATCCTCCTGACACACAGACACCTAAAACACAAACAGAATAAATTATGGAGACCACATTCAGTCAGTGTTAATAACAGCAATAATGCATCATGGCTGGAAAGCTACACACCCTGATGTGTAAGCATTAAATATTCCAGATGACAACACTTTAAACAGCATTACATTGCTAAACGTTAGTACATTCACCCTGTGCATCAGAACCATATTAGCATATCCCTGCATTGATGGTATGGATAATAGGGATGTGGCACAGGTATCATCGTATCTACAGGGCGTGGGTTTGCCAGAGGCCTAGGCTGAGCCATTTGGTTGACATCATGTGTACGGGTTAGGGGGTTGTTTATTAAATGGCCTGTGCAGACGTGGTGTGTGTAGGTATGGAGGTGCCCTAGCTGCGATGGTGATGCGTGTGTGTATGGATGCACACAGTTCTGCCATGTGGCTGCCCTACACAGGGGGTATGTTGGACAGCTGCAGACCATACATGGCAGGGTGTACAGTTCACTGTGTCCGGCCACAGACACGGTAACTGCGCCTGACAGAGGTTAAACGGGCACTATCAGGCAGAAGCCAAGATACGGTACTCTCCCCTGATGATGACAACTGTCTGCTGTATCCCGTCCCTGTTGGGGACATGTCCTGCTGCATTGTGGTGTGGACAGCACCCCCCTGCAGTGCTGGTACTGCCACTATGGGAGCAGGAATGAGATGTTGCACATCAACGTAGTGGCAGTAGTGGCAGTACCAGCCACTACGTGGATGTGCAACATCTCATTACTACGGGAGCAGGAATGAGATGTTGCACATCCACGTAGACCTCCACCTGTTTGTGTTGCTGACCTATGTCCACATGGCTGATGCCCAACTCCCACCACATGCTCTACCAGAGACACCACACTGTTGAGGATTCTCACAATCTCACCCAACTGTCTATCCATAACCTCTGCAAAATAATGGTGGGCATCTGCATGATCACGGATGTAGTCACGTACAGCAGGAAGAGTAGCCCTTTGGAGCCTCAGACTATCTCTGATGTAATGTTCCATATGTGCCTGTGCCTCCATGATGGCTCAAAACATGCATCTGGGGACACCTGCTGTGGAACTTCTGCCAGAAGCATGAAGGCCAGCAGCCCTCCGATGAGCACCCCTGTCCATCTGCCTGTGTGGGACCTCACCAGTCATCCGGCTATGGCTGCTGTTTACAGACACACTTGCCATAGTCACCACACTTTCCTGTCCCATGCCACCCCCTGCCAACTGTCCCTCATCTATGGCCACTGGTGATAAGGAATGTGTGGTCATTGTGACTGTGTGCGGGAATGAGGTGGATAAAAGTGGGATGCCAACCAATGGCACAGATTCAGCCCCTGACATCCCTGCCTGTGCCTCACTATGCCTATCATCATTGTCAGAGTCTGTATGGACATTAACATCAGTTTGCCTGCCGGGGGACCCTGACCAACCTCGCCTGAGGGGCAGACCCGTACATTATGCTTTACTTCTACACACACACACACACACACACACACACACACACACACACACACACACACACACACACACACACACACACACACACACACACACACACACACACACACACATTCGTACAGGTGAGTTTGCACAAAGATATTACACAGACCTCTCATTACCCAACAGTCAACATGCATGACATATGGCACTCAACAGCATGCACTGCAGTCATGCTCAATCCTTGTTACCAACATTATACATCTCTGTGATGCATGAGTTGTGTTAGTAGGTGATGTCCCTTCCATGGAACACACTGCACCCATGTACACAGTATTCCTGTGCACCTGCACAGCATACTAGCATGTACTGTGCACCATACCTCACAAGTGTTCAGACCATTGCTGAATGTGTATATGTGTCACAGTTATGTTTGCACTGTTGCTCACAGCACCTATGTGTTTGTGTGACACATACCTGGGATGATATGAGGACTGATGTCAATAATTAATTCCTGACCTTTGCTTTGCAGATCTCATCATCAGTAGTGCATGTATGTACAATAAAATAAGGTTACACTGACAACCTTTAAAGCTTAACGTGGATATGAGGAGAGTACACACCCTTGTTGACATGCCAGCCTCTTCTATGATATGCAATGGGAGCCACAATACTGCATTTCTTAACATTACACACATCTGATATGTGACATATGACCTGTGCAATCCAATGCAGTATCAAACAAATGTGTTAGTCATGCAGATGCTGAATGAGGTGCATACAATATGTGGGTTGCATAAGTGTGCACACCTTTAACATGATGGTTTGCTGAAGCACCTGTTAAGTGAACTACAGCAGTCACTATTCCTGGAAGGGGTACACTAGCATGGCCCATCTTCACTTGCCAATATTTGGTCACTCTGCCCTACAAATGTCCCCCAAATCTGCCAGATTACAAGGTCAGCTTATGTGCACAGCCCTTAGAGGTCCCACAGTGGCTTCACTATTGCTCCAGAGTCTGGGTTATGACAGGCACAATTCATAACCTTGACTGTGTTCAGATATAGCCATTCTTAGTGAGCTTTGGATATATGCTTCAGTTCACAGTGGTGTTTCAAGCTGACACCACTCCACATTCTCAGCCTTATTGCAGATGCCTGACAACTGTGCACCCCACATGAGTGTTATTTTGCAGTGTTCTATATTCCAAACACCATCTCTACCAACCTAGTTCCAGCTAATGAACAGCAACCCTAAAGGTATACACTGACACCGGCAAGCTAAAAATTGAGAATGGTGGCCCTGAGGTGGAGTGAGGTGTTGCTTGTGCAACACACAAATATTTATGAATACTGTCTGTAGGTTTGAGCTTTAGTCTCATGACACCATTACACATTACAACACATGGTTTTGGGAGACTTGATGTTATGCTTATGCTACCTGTACAGAGGCCTGGATTATGTTTCATGTGGGACAACTCTTCCATCTGATTACCCTAATCCATAGGCCACACTTATGCAGAATCCAGGTGATTGTAGATACAGTTACTGCACAGGCAGTACTTGCTAGACATTCCTGCAAGTCCCTCAGTGTTGCTGCATGTTTCTGGACAGCCTCCATGACCAGTTTGCAACATGTTTTGTCATCTGTTTTCGATGGCCATCTGTTTATTTTCTATATCAATGTCATCCCATAGTTCATACACACATAGATGATTGTCTGCACTGTTTGCCAAGGTATATGCAATGGTGAGGTAAGGCTACTTTTCCTACTCCTGAGTGCTACCTTTCTGATATTGGAGCCATTTCATGATTTGTAAGATGTGTGCAAGCCATGGCTACCTCTGTTGCAAGTGAGTGGGCAAATGTCATGGACATACTTCTTGAACAGCAGACCATTACTTGGTGTGACACTGAGGCCCTGTACTTGATAGCAGGTGTGTACTCAGTAAAAGTGAATGCTGTTAGTACATCACAAGCTGCTTCCACAATATGTTATTTGGAGTGTGTGCACACATATGCTTCCAGTGTTTGGTAAGGTTTGTTAATAGGATTCGATATTACACATTCATTGTTCATGTTAGGATCACATTACAGGTTGCGGAATCTGCTATTGTGGTCTGCCATTGTTTATATCAGGAACAGTTGCCATTGTAATAGTGGTGTATACACTGTTGTATCCACTGTATAAGGGTAATGTTTCAGACATGTACCTACTGTAAGCCATTTGTCCCACCATTGTGTTCATCTCTGTCCACACATATTGCACTGACAGGTTGTTAGGTATACTGCAGGAATCTTACATACCCTTCAGATATGCCACCATGGTGACCAATGTGATGCAGTGCAGTTAACACCAACAAAAATGAACATGTACAGCATGCATTATGGGTAGGTGTGTTAAATGTATGTATGGCAAATAGCATGGCCATAACATGGCCGGCGTATTGACAAACCTGAACAAAACAACTCCATACTCACCAGCTACAGGCTGCTGCTTTAGTTGTATACCAGAGGGACCAAAATAGCTGTGTGAGAGAAGTAATGTCAGTAGCCACACCTGTGGTATTGGTACAGGGTGGAAGCAGCATTTCAGCACATCAACAGTACAAACCCACAATACTAAGGATTATGCACATCTGCTCATTACTACACTCCAGCAACTGACTTATCTGACATATGCATGTAGATAACAGTGGTCTAGTAATGTGCCCTGGGGCCTTATCTGCATGCTCCTCATCCATTGTGTGGGTGGTACCCACCTCCGCAATTCTGTCTTCATCCTGCTGGCTTGCCTGGTGGGCGGGTGCCCAAAGGCTGGTGAGGAGCTCCTCAGCATGTGTCAGTGGGGGCTGGATGGCGTGACCCTCCCAATTGTGGATAGCTGGTCCCTCTTACAGCAGCAGCACACTGATGGTTGTGGTGGATTAGGTCAGTGCAATGATGCCACACCTGCTCATGATTTCGGTTGTGCAGGCAGACATCGTTTACCCTGTGGATGAGCTCATTCCACAGGCCAGTCCTCTCCAGCAGATCCTAGGCCCTGCGGCCGAATAGTATGCCATGATGTTGGATGATGAATTGGATAATTGTGTCATTCTCAAGGTTCATGAACGCTGGCAAAAATTCCCGGGGCATTGTACCTGAAAGACATAAACAGGAAAAAAGATCACAGGACCTCATACGGTTGTCCACGTGCACATCAACAGTGGATATTACTTGCAAATAATCCAGACTATACCATAACACTGTAAGCTATCATGGCTTTGACATCTTGCATTACACTCCTGGCCCTGACCTGTCCAGTTCCCTCAGTGTTCGACACAATGGCATAATCCACTGTTCTCTATTCATTTCTGTCTAGAGGGATGACAGTAGCCATCTTCCATGTGGATGGTGACAAGTCTGTGTTTGAATGTAGTGTGTGATGGAGCTGTGAGCACATGCCTGAGTTCATGTAGGAGGCAGACTGTGATGTTTCAATGTCCCATGGAGACTTGTTGTTGTTGCCATCAGTCAGCATTATGTGCATGCTCACCACTGATGTAGGCAGGAGTGTGGTCGATGTGCAAATCGCCCTGTACAAATGTTGTGGACAGTGTGCCACTGTTCCCACCCATTCTGTCTGT
The DNA here is from genome assembly GCF_019279795.1 of Protopterus annectens. NCBI lineage: Eukaryota > Metazoa > Chordata > Ceratodontiformes > Protopteridae > Protopterus > Protopterus annectens. The sequence goes on from NC_056735.1 coordinate 469,757,263, forward strand.
TGCAGGTTGCCTGTATCCATGGCATGTGTGTATGATGTGTGCTTTACCCCCAGTACAGGTTGACTTGTGTTACTGCCTCTGAGACTGCATACATATGTGGAGACATGGTTGCAATTGGCCTTGGTGGTTTGGCTATGTCTGATTTCTCGTCATAGTCAGCCTTACAGAAAGTCACCTGTGAACCTACATGCTTGCTCAGATAGAGGTGCACTTGCTTCCAAGTTGTGGTCTGCACCTATGTGTCCCTGTACAGCCACTATAGCAACCTATTATGTGCTTTGTGTCTTGCTGCTGTCCACCAAGGGGGATTACTCTATCATTGGTGGAGGCTGGTTGTACAGGTCAGGTACTTCTGATTCCATATAGCTACAGTGGGTATAAAGTATACACACCCCTGTTACAATGCATGGTAGTTGTGCAATTGAAACCTGACCCCACAAAAGCACATGTCAACACAATCCTCGCCTGTGGTGTGACCTATAGCCTGCTCATTCCAATAGGGAACATAACAACTTGCCTATGAAAACATATGGGAATTAATACTCAGTACAGTAAGCTAGTTGAATGTGTGTGCACACCCTTATACTGATATGTTGTGTAAACACCTGCTGAGATGATTACAGCATCCATTTGTCTTGGTTTGTACTCTAACGTCACATCACATCTTCACTTGACAATGGTTTCTCACCTTCCATGAAACAGCTTTGTTTATTTTTCGATAGAATTGTACAGGTTATGGGTCACATTTGAGGTGAGAAACATTTTGACATGACTTTTTGTGGTCTCTTTCGCATACAGCATACAGACCTGGCATTCCAACAGAGGTGTGTACACTTTGATATCCAGTGTATATGGGTGTTGGTATAGCTGTTAGTGGTAGGCATGGACAGTGGGTCATATCACAGTTGTACACTTTTCTTATTACTACCTGATAGGCATGCCTACTGTAGTAACCATATCAGTGTAATGGCAATGCAACAATCAGTAGCACTGCATATTTTATTTAGTTGTATGCAGTAGCAATGATATTACACACATGTGCAACATGCGCATCCTATTTTCTGGACTGCTTGTGATCCATGTTATTACTTCCATGCCTTTCAGCTGAACATATACATACATACACATGCTCAGGGAATACCTGGTATACATTTGTGTTCTATGTCAGTATGGCGCACTTTATTTACAGTCTTGCAGCTCAGTCATATGTCTCAACCTGTTATACCAGGACCTTTGGGCATTGGTCCACATCACTGAGTGACAACAGAGAAATCAATTTTGATAAAGTATTAATATAGCTGACATAACACAGGTATATGTGTATGTGACTACAGATATATGTCACAAATGTGAACATTGTCCAGTAGAACAGTGTACAGTTGAATGTTATTAATTTGATATATCACATGCAGTTTAATGCACACATCTGCAATGGTACTTTACTATGCTCATGCCCTATATAGGTATCCTACATTTACAATACAAAGGTATAATACTCATATTCACAGGTAACATATGGATATAGGCAACATCCCATTAACTGGCCTAGCAGTGGCACAGATACAACTGTTTGACAGACACTCTAGTGGTTCCCATAAGTGGTGTGTCAGGCTCCTCAGCTGTCACCCGACCTATCCAGCTCTTGGAGCATCACGTGTGGACAAAGCTTAACATTGGGGGCTATATAGGGACAGATCATATATATTCCTATTGCAAACCTATGAAGTTTGTAGCATGATAAATTTTGCATTATCATGACTGATCTGAAGGTGGTGGGTCTGAAACTCATGTGTCTGTCATTACTTCATTACTTCCATCTCCGGCTATTTGCCAGACTAATATAGATGTTTGGAGGACAAAACAAAGATTATGATGGTTAAATCTTGACATTCTGTAAAGATCTACACAATTGACAGGTATGGCACACTGCAGACAGAGACATATGCTATGTCCATAGCAGCTGCTCAGCAGGACATCATTACAGCAAGTATTGATGGCACATATACATCTTTCATAATCATCTATCACATTATTACAGACCAAGTACTGCAATTACATGCTTACATGTTTCACATACCTGGTTTATTTTTATGTTCCTTATGTGTACAAGTTGTCTTCTTGTTTTTTGTTTTTTTTTAGGTTTTGTTTATGTTGTTTCTAACTTGTTTTTGTCTCTCTCTCTCTCTCTCTCTCTGTCCACTACTGGGATCAAGCTGGTTTGACTAGGTTGCAGCATGGCTTTTGTAGGTGATGCTCATGTTCAGGTGATGCCCTCTACACCAATTGCTGTTCCCCACTTGCTAATTGCATGCAGGCAGCTGTGTAGTTCTTCCAATAATCAATGTCATGGCAACCAACTACTATAAATAACTACATCATGTGGGCATTGTCCCTTTACCTTGCCTGTATGGAAGACATCCTTCATGTGCGCGGGCAGCAGTGTTACAGACAGCAGGTAGGAGTACCTCTTACAGCAAGACTTGTGGACACAGGCCAACTACATGTTTGTATAAGGTTCCAGACCTAGGGACAGTGTGTGAGTATTGCTGTTATATGCATTGAATACTGCTAGTTTTACATGGTTTGTGTGTACATGCTAGTTTTGCATGGGATGCAGTCTGTCTGCATAGCTCTAAGCTGGGGGCTATCCACATGTAGGCCATAGGTTTGGCTGTTATGTGTTGTCTATTCCCCACATAGGTCTTGTCCTTGACAAATCAGTGGCATTCTCCCTGCTGATTGCTATCAGTACATGGCAACATCCATTTGTGTTTCTGACTTCATATTCCTTAGTAAGGGTATGTTGCAACCAGTCCTGTAACAGCAGGAAATTTCACAGTGTATAACAAAAATATTTCAAATATGGCCCTGTGTTTCGGCCTCTGTCCTCCACTTATATACCAGGCTTTGTCCAGATGTCATGCAGTAAGAGGTTGATAGGTATGGTCTATCATTATGTAGTGCTGACAATCCTGCTATCATTCTGGTGATGTTGTGGACTCCCACACAAGTAGAGGGGTAGGGTCGATATATATTAGGGCTACAGCTGGACAACATGTGTGACCCTGTACAGTCAAGAGGTCAGTGTATAGAGAACACTGTTATATGCCCTTGTAAGACATTTTATGGGGGAGGGGTATTAAATGTTTTTAACTTAGGCTGTTAGAACATGTGAGGAATATCAGTAATAAGAAACATAAAGGTATATGGTTGTACATTTTCATACATTTCACCCTGGGGACAGTGGTGGGCTAGAGCTTACTGTTTTGCACACAGTTCTGTTTGTCAGTGTGATAGTACCGTTTTAAGTTAAGCATTGCTATGTAATGGATAGATTTACATTGCAACAATTGATACTTTTCCCCCTAGGGGATTAACTACAGAGTGTAATTGGAGGCTGTTGAACTACATCTGTAATTAAATGCTGATTGAGTCTTGTCTTCAAGGCAAGTGTGTTTTATCCTGTTGTACTACTTGAAGGCTTTAGCCTAGACAGCAAAGTATCTTATTTTTTGCGAATTACTGTATCATATGTTTTCTTTGAGAGTTACATTAATCAATTATGTATTTGAAACACCTAAATGCTATAAGAAATGGCATAAACAATTGAAATAGTACACAAATAAACATTTATATGTATGCAAAATGAGTGGTGTTGTGTCCTTTGCATTGTGTGCAGGTATATGTTTTCATTCAATAATTCGCATTTGTAGTAGAGAATCAGACTCTGGCCATTGGCAACGGTAGGAATCATGGCTGTTTGATGTTCTGTACACCCTCTATATATACTCTCTTTATATATATCTATAAGTATGTGTGTGTGTGTGTGTGTGTATATATATATATATATATATATATATATATATATATATATACATATATATATGTGTGTGTGTGAGAGGGCGCACAAGTGTGCGCGTGTATATGTATCATTAGAATGTTTAGTGCTTCCACATTGTACATTCCCTGTGGTAGACTGATTGTTCTGCGTATGTTACAGAAATCATCCCAACATCTTAGAGCTCAGATGGCTTAGTAGTAACTTATTGTGGCTATTGTGGGAAGGGTCTTGGGTTCAAGCCTTGCAAGGGCTTGTTACTCTATTTACTCTCTTACAAGGCAGAACAGTTCAGCTGTACAGGAAGGGATAAGGGCTATAATTGCAAGAGATCCCTAGTTTGGGCCCCTTCACCCCTATTTACATTGCCTTTGTTCAGATGTTTTGCAGTGAGAGGTTAAGAGTGTGGATCTGATGTCCGAATGTACTACATACATACACACATATATATATATATATATATATATATATATATATATATATATATATATATATATATATATATATATATATATATATATATATATATATATATATATATATATATATATATATATATATATATATATATATATATATATACACACACATACACATATATGAATACATTTCCTCTACTGTTGAATGACTATGCTGTATATGTTTGAGAAAACATCAAAATATCTACAGCTCAGTTGGCTTAGTGGTAACCTGCTGCAGCTATGTTGTGCAGGGTCCTGGGTTCGAGACTTCCCAGTGCTGATTATTTTGCTGCTGGCCAGATCAAGGGCTGCTGGATACAGAGTTATTAATGCAGTTTTAAGTGGGTTTGTACGTGTTGGCTCAGTGGTAAGCAATGTTACCTTCCTGTTAAATATGCTTACAGACAGTTAGCCTTAAAAGTGCTTAATCTGTGTAAGCATTGCTTAGTGCCATACAAACAGGCTTAATCCTGCTTACTACTGCTTAAAAGAGCTTACTCCCACTTACCCCATGCTTATTTCTTTAAAAGAAAAGAAAAAAGGGGTGATAGGAAAGTGGTGAAAAAGGGGGAATGCAGAGGGAAAGACAATAGGGAAAGTAGCTAGGAATGTGCAGGACGGGTGTAGGGAAGATCCATAGCTGTCCATTTTTTCTACAGCAACAGCTCTGCATATATACTGGTTTTGGAAGTATATTTGGACACTCAAACTATGAGAGAGGGGTGAGGACAACACTAATGTGTTGTGAAGCCAATTAGAACAGATTACATGTGTCCAGTGGATGTATGCGAAATGGGCAGCTATGTATGGGGCGAAACTTTTTGGGGGGAACAGACTGCCCTTTTTTATTTTTTTAAGGTGAGAGTGGGTTGTTGGGGAAGGATAGTAGGCATATTTGGGGAGGTAGATTGGGTAGGTAGACAGACAAGACAGACAAGAGGGCTGAGAAGGAGGGGCAGGCTGACCCTCAAATTGTGCCACATGGCCCTCAAACTGGCATAGAAGATCTTCAATCTCCTTTCAGAGCTCACTAATCACCAATCCTTAGACCTGGCTTCAGGTGACAGTATCCTGTCTGCGCCTGGCTTCAGGTGACAGTATCTTGTCTGTGCCTGCTCCCAGGGGGCATGAGCCCCATCCCCTGAGGCAGTTATACCTGAAGGTGGTGCAGGACCAGTGGATGAGGAGGTCCCAGGGTGGGTCCCAGATGTGCTATGGCCTGGTGCCATGGCCAGATGAGGTGGGAGTGGTGCATCCGCTGGGACTGGCCTTCCCAAACATGCTATGGTGTTGCAGTTTTAGAGCATATGTGGGTTAGTAATAGTCAACACAATCCAGGATTAGTTATAACCGCATGCATAGATATTCCCATTAACCCAAAACAACAGATTTGGAACAGTTGCATAGCAAACAGAACACATGCATATATGGAACCACAGTAGCCATTACAACAGCATGCTGGTTGCATTGATAGCAACAGGCCACCAATGATAGTATTTCAACATGGAACATTAATAGAAACACATTTCAATATTTGTTGAACAATAGGACATATGTCCCAACTGTAGGTTTGGTGTAAAACATACCCATTGATTTATGTGTTTAGATTATTATTGCAGATATGGTGTGTAGGGGGGTGATGTCAATTAACAACTTGTGTATCCTTGCAGTACTCGGGACTTTAATGATCATTGCTCTAATCATTACTCTACAGGTAGTATTACAATACCTATGGCCTTGGTTTGGGCAGTGGTATACTTCAACTGTTGTATAGCTACATTCTACTTCTCTTACCTGGTAGACCTGTGGGGGGAATGTTTGTTAACACTACATGACTGTTTCTATACATATTCCCAGATTCCTAGTTAAAATTAGTGCATACAGCTTACTACCACTCTCGGGATTCAAACTATGGCTGTGTCTGCTAAAGATACAACAGTATGAGTTTCATCAGAGTTAGCTATTTAGACACTGCTGTTTCTTCCTTCAGTGTTTTCTGTCTAAGTCTCTCTTGGTTGTACAATCTGACCTTGTAATTACAACATTCTTATACAGAAGGTCCTAGACATATCTTATGTAGCAAAGTGTGAGAAACAGTGGTTGAAACAACAGTACTATTCTGATATCAGATCTTGGTGAATGCTACATGTCAGGCCATACAATACCAGAATAAACACAACCAGTCCAGGATTTAGAACTTTATTGCCAGGCAGTTACACCTTTATTTAATTATGACCTATATGGGACTATTACTGTCATATTGTCTGGTTTATTCAGTAGAACCCATACACATTTTTTATACTGCCAGGTGAAATTTTACTCCTTTATATATATTTGGTATGACTAATACAAGCAGGAATGTTATTCACCAGCCTTGTGACACAGCCTTTGCAACCTGCTGGCATGGGCTTCCTGGTTCACAGCTCGCTCAGCTGGAGCTGTAATGAAAATAGAGATATATTTATGCATACCTATCCATCACATACACAGGCTAGACTTTGGTAAACAGTTATTGCTATGAATACTTACACACTGCTGGGACATCTCCCCTCTCTCTTGCTTCTTGGACCCACTGTTCCCAGAGCTCCCTCTTCCTCTGTTTCAAGTCGGCATAGTGGTGGTGGACCTGCTCACTAGTCAGAGGGATACAAGTGGCACTGGTGAGATCATGGCCGAGACTTTCCCAGGCTTTTGCTTTATATTGGGAGCCCTGGTACTGGCCCTGCAGCAGTCTCACATCATGTTTTTTTACCAGGCGTCCTACCATGACCTTGGACTCCTGTATGCCCCACTGCTGCACCCAAAAGTTCATGCACTTTCCAACACCTGCCATACTGCCTACAGTGGAGAGCTACAACCAGTTTCAAGCTGTATTCCTACATGCAGGGTTTAAATACAGCCAATTTCCCACCCTTTGCCATGATTGGATGTTTTTTAAAATGCTAAGCTAAGCTAAGCTACAGGCAAACCTATTTAGCTAAGGCTGGCAGTGCTTAAAGGGGCAGGTTCAACATTGCTTACCAATGGGCAAATCACCTTAGCTGGGCTATTCATTTCTTAGCATTCATATGTACACAATGCTTACACCCGGTCAGCATAGCTGTGCAATGCTTAGCATTGCTTATGTTTTATTATATTGGTCTAACACCTATATGGGATTGATTCATCATTAATTACATAATATAGATTTATTTACCTTCCCTGACATCCCCCAATGTGCCTTCCCTGACATCCCCATATGTCCTGTAATTAATTTATTCTTGTGTGACTATACTGTATGGGGCACTTGTGTTTATATGGGGGTTTCACTACTTTATTACACTGATACCTCACATCTGGACCTAATACACTACTCTGGTTAGGAAAAATAAGTTACTTCCTACATAAATATACAGCTAAATTACAATTGTAATGTTTACACATACAAAATGGAAATGGCTTTGGTGAGGCATTAACTATGAATGACTACATGTAAGGCGTACGCTCTAACTAGTATTGCACTTATGCTTATGCTGGATGTCAATTGCTTTTTAAGTTATCCTGCCATTTCAGCTGGGCTAAGCATAGCTAAGGAATGGGCACACCTGCACAGCTACACTTACACTTTATTGCATATCTCAAAAAAATGTATTTGTTGTGTTTTTTAGTTTGTAGTAACCTTCAGAATATCTATGCTAATGCTGAACCTGTTATTCTAGCAACTTTCTGGCTCAGTAGGGATGATTGTCCCTTGTGGCTTTGTCTAGATTCCTTACTCTGATGGGTTGGGAGGTGTGCACTATGTGATCATGCTAAACCTGTTATTCTATCAACTTTATGGCTTTGTAGGGACAATTGTCCCTTATGTCTTTGGCCAGATTTCTTACCCTGATGGGTTGAGGGTGTTATGAACATTCTCACTCATTTTAAATTGCCGTATGGCAATTCTAGTGTGCAGGGGGTATGTGTATTGTGAGAGCACTGCTCTCAGACATACCCCTTGCACTCGTACACAGACCCGTGTCCATTTTACAGAATGGCAGCGTGCCTTCATAAATATGCATGACGTGCTGCCGTGCTGAACAGCCACGGTCGCTTCCGTGCAGGAATAACTCATTCCTGCATGGACGTTTGCTGAATCTGGGGGCTAGAGTATTGTCATAGCTTATAATGACACTGTGTATGGCAGAGTGTCCCTGCAGTTTAGTAAGGATATGAAAATCTTTTATTTACTGTATAGGGACCAGTGAGACTGTCTGCATGGGGATTCCTATTACAGTTCCACTATATAAAGTAGGTGTCTGCACTGACTTGTCAGGGCAGTCACAGATGCCGTTTACATACCTCACTGTGGTGAACAGTGCAGGTATCATTACAATGATCTGTGGTGGTGTCATCATGACTTTTCCAGCCAAACAGAAAAAGAAGCCAGAATAAGGCACATGAGAAATATTTTATGTATTGTATATATTTGTCCATTCTGCAGTTGTTAATTGATAACCAGCTCCAAGTCACATTGCACTGAGATCAATACTTGTAAGAAGCTTATCACCATCACAGTGAGCATGTTTCTCAATGGTTATTAATCACCTTCAAAATGGATCTAATACTACCTTTAAAATGTTTTGCCTTTGATTCAGGTAGGCTTTTTTGTTTTATTATTACAACTTTTCATTATTATGTAAAAAGTAATAATTTTGCAAGTGACTTTAAAGGTTATTAGCTCTGAACATAAATCAGGCAGTCATAGCTCTCACCCTCTGGGCACAAAAAAATCTGGACAAAGCCAAAAATAATAGGGAGGCAAAGTCCCAAAAGTAGGGGCAAATTTTATAATATTGCTCTTATGAATGCAGAAAGTTGATAGAATGCAAGATATTGTGTTATCATGCATTTTCTGAAGAATATGAAGTCTGAAACTCAAATCCCTGTCATTATACAATGACTTCAGTACTACCTTATTTGCCATAAAATCCAGAAAATCACAAATTTTATGTGGAACTGGGCAAAAATACTAAGCAAAAATCTAGACATTCTGTGAAAATCTGGACAGTTGAGAGGTATGCAGGCAGTACTTCATTCAGCTAATGCTGATCTATGCTGACAAGTTATTCATAGTTCATTTTTACTCCTGATCCTATTAGTTTTGCACCAGTAGTACTTATTTTGCTTTAGAATGATTATGTTAGAAAGTGCTGCAATGCCAAATCATAGACATCCTGTGAAATAAGAGAAAACCAATGTCTCACTGCAGGTTCATAGCACTATTCAGGAAAGTAACATTTACACAACATATACACCCCAAGGATGTCCAAAAGATGTGCAGCAATAATCTGAGCAGTTAGTACAAAACCAGGTAGTGGTTGTCTCTATGGAAATTATTAGCCTATTTGTTTTATTAACACATTGTACAATGGAATAATCAAATAAATTGTGCTACGAATTAGTACATGTGTTTATTTATTTATTTATTTATTTATATTTTTATTTATCATTCGGAGAACTGGGTAGTCTACTGATCCAAGTGGACCACTTTCAGATTCAGCCCATGATATACATAATGCCAAGAAATTATATATATATATAAATTGGAAATACCCAATATGTAAGAAAATAAAGATTCAAAGTACATCACAAAAAAGGAAAGAAATGACAAAAGTGTAAAAATATCCAATACAATTATTTGGATGCACTGCAAAAGGGGGTTACTGAACATTAAAGAAAAGGTTAATATCAAGGTATGTTCTATAATATATATGCTTTATTATGCATTGCTTTAATATTCAGTGGCATGGTAGAATGGTTGGGTGATTAAGGAGAAATGTGGAGTATGGGTAGGTAGTTGGAGGAAATGTAAAAAGAGTTGGATACTGGGATTGAGCGAAGGAGTGCAGAGGTATGCAGAGAATGGAGAAGAGAAGGGTGAAGGGTGTAGAGGAATGCAGAGAATGAAGAAGAGAAGGGTGAAGGGTGTAGAGGAATGCAGAGAATGGAGAAGAGAAGGGTGAAGGGTGTAGAGGAATGCAGAGAATGGAGAAGAGAAGGGTGAAGGGTGTAGAGGAATGCAGAGAATGGTGAAGAGAAGGGTGAAGGGGTGTAGAGGAATGCAGAGAATGGAGAAGAGAAGGGTGAAGGGTGTAGAGGAATGCAGAGAATGGAGAAGAGAAGGGTGAAGGGGTGTAGAGGAATGCAGAGAATGGAGAAGAGAAGGAATTATGAGGTAGAGTGTTTAGAGAAATGCTGTACTGAGAATAATGGAATGAGTAATTTCCTCAGTTGTTTCACAGTCTAAATTAAAATCTGAAATAAATTAGTAATAAATGGAGTGATTGTAATATATCAATATAAGGACAGTTACGTATATCAATATAAGGACAGTTACTATCTTATCTAGAGAGTTTGCACACAAAAATTCTAAGTTTCACTGCATTAGAAATAATTATTTAGAAACTAGCACGTTTTTATAAAAGTAACATGCTTTATGTTAAATCAACAAGCTTACAAACAACTGAACATCTGTCTAATAGCAAAGTCTACCCTAGCCTTAGAACCAGGTTCCTGACATTGAAATATATAATAAGAAATGCAGTCAGAATTAGCTATGGTAGGGGCGTGGCCAAGGATGAACACAGGATAGCAGCAGATTTCTTCAGCTCCACCAATTTCATTACATTGACAGGAATTAATTACTTAAAAAAATAATTTTTGAAGTAATTTTCTTTCTAAATATGTTTGTTTTATATAGTTCTTGAACTATATCTAAAAAAGAAAGGAAATCTTAATAATATTCCTGTCAGAAATTACTTTGGAAATTTTCCTGTCAGTTTATCATTCTGAAATAAGTTCCAGTAAGACAAATTCTCAAGACTCCAGCATCAAGAAAGAACTTCAGTCTCTGATAATTATAGTCCAGCAACTTACTGCTAAGATGGATAAAATGGATACTAAAATAGACACTTTCATAGAAAAACTACAAAACAAATAGACTTGTTACATATGGACCTGCAACAACAGAAGATCCAGATGACAGGCATAGAAGAAGCTGTGAATGACATGGAAAATAGAATACAAGAAGAGGAAATCAACATTGAGTTTCTGCTGAAACAAAATACACATTTACAAACAAAGCTGGATGACCTGGAAAATAGATCTAGGCGCAATAACATTAGGATTTTCGGACTGCCAGAAAATATTGAAGGTAACAATATTACTTCTTTTTTAACAACATGGCTCCCTAAAACTTTAGATTTACCAGAAGCATTCTCTTTTGGTATCGAAAGAGCACATAGATCTATAGCTAATACTAACTCTAACAAAAACAATCCTAGATCAGTTATAGTTAGATTTCTATCATCTTTTGATAAAGAGATGGTTCTTAAATCTGCTTGGGCTAAAGCTCCTGTTAAGATTAATGAAACAACTGTGTGTTTTGTCAATGACTATTCTTCCATGGTATTAGCTAAAAGAAAAGTTTTTCTGCCACTAATAAGGGAGCTTAAAAAAGCACAGTTTAAAACATACCTTCTGTTTCCTGCCAAGCTTAAAATCTTCCTTCCTGATGGTCCTAAAATTTTCGATGACTTAGACTCTGCTTTACTGTTTATCAAAAAAATAAGATTTTGGAAAAAATAGAAGAAATGGAATGGGCTAGTCCTTCGTTAAAGAGACTGGCAACTGAAACTTCGTGGAAGACTTCAGAGAAGAAGAAGAGACTAAAAAACAAATGATTTGTACTATGTTTTTTTTCTCTCTCATCATTTTATTTTATTATTAATCTTTTTAAATATAGTTCCTGCATTTCCAAGAAGCAACAAATATTTTGAAAAGATTTAATCAAAGTTATTCTCTGTGTGCAAAGAAATGTTTTGTTTCATAACTAGTCAAAATATCTGGAGATTTAATGGCAAGCTGTGATTTAACTTGTTTCTCTTTCTGAAGAGGAAAAATAAGGTCAGTAAGTTGATACATTTTTTTTTCCTTTAAAAGTTTATATGTTCTTCAAATGCTATTCCTAATTATACTTTCTTGATTACACTGCTTATGCTTGTTTGTAAATAATCTGTCATGCTTTAACTAATAATAATTAGAACTAAATAATAGTAAATAATATGTTTTATTTTTAACTCTATTAATATAAACAGTAACATTCTATTGTATATACTTCTTATAGCTTTCTCTTACATTTTTTTTATTTCTGCCTTACACCCTTTTACTTTCTACTCTCTTTTATTTTCTTTATTAATATATAGAAATGCTTTTGATCATATAGACACAGTAAATAATAAGATTTGCATAGGAGTTGAGTTGGGACAAAAATGTTGAGTTTTGTTACTTATTAATAATTTTGGGCTTGATTTCACTTACATAGAGTCTGTAATAACCTGTAGAATGCATTGTGAAGGTTTTGTCATGTTTAGATGCATTTACACTGCTAAATGAATGTTTGTCACTAGTTTTAATAAGTTTCCGCCAAAATGTTAAGAGAGACAATCTGGGATGTGGGCTGTCTCATGCACAGTGTCCATGAGCTACTTCAAAAGCTTCAACTCTCAGAATTCTCACAGAGAAGCTGAAAGCAGCTAGTCTCACCTTTGACCTAGATATCACACTGACACATCACAGATACAGGAATGACACTACCTAATTATACTTTCTTGATTACACTGCTTATGCTTGTTTGTAAATAATCTGTCATGCTTTAACTAATAATAATTAGAACTAAATAATAGTAAATAATATGTTTTATTTTTAACTCTATTAATATAAACAGTAAGTAATATTCTATTGTATATACTTCTTATAGCTTTCTCTTACATTTTTTTTATTTCTGCCTTACACCCTTTTACTTTCTACTCTCTTTTCTTTTCTTTATTAATATATAGAAATACTTTTGATCATATAGACACAGTAAATAATAAGATTTGCATAGGAGTTGAGTTGGGACAAAATGTTGAGTTTTGTTACTTATTAATAATTTTGGGCTTGATTTCACTTACATAGAGTCTGTAATAACCTGTAGAATGCATTGTGAAGGTTTTGTCATGTTTAGATGCATTTACACTGCTAAATGAATGTTTGTCACTAGTTTTTAATAAGTTTCCCGCCAAAATGTTAAGAGAGACAATCTGGGATGTGGGCTGTCTCATGCACAGTGTTCATGAGCTACTTCAAAAGCTTCAACTCTCAGAATTCTCACAGAGAAGCTGAAAGCAGCTGGTCTCACCTTTGACCTAGATATCACACTGACACATCACAGATACAGGAATAGCAGATTAATAATATGTGTTAAAAACCTATGTCCCAAACATATACATTACTATAACTCATTTAATTCATCTGATTGACAAGCATAAATAATTTTATAACTCTATACTGGAAGAAATTGTCATGTGATATATTTTAATGCAGTAGTATAGCATGTTTGTAAAAGCTGGTTACTAAAATGTGTTTGCTGTGCATTATTTTGTATAAAGCAGACAGATTTATTGAAGGGACAGCAATGTAAGATGGTGCTCAGTAAAGATACAACTCAGTGAGATCAGATATATATATATATATATATGTATGTGTGTGTGTGTGTGTGTGTATGTGTGTGTATGTGTGTGTGTTTGTGTGTATGTGTGTGTGTGTGTGTGTGTGTGTGTGTGTGTGTGTGTGTGTGTGTGTGTGTGTGTGTGTGTGTGTGTGTGTGTGTGTGTGTGTGTGTGTGTGTGTGTGTATGCATGTGTATATATATATATATATATATATATATATATATATATATATATATATATATATATATATATATATATATATATATGTGTGTGTGTGTGTGTGTATGTGTGTATGTAGATATGTATATAAATGTTTCTGAGAATCTGCTTAACTATGAAGTATGATTTATAACAATTTCTATGAATACAATATTTTATTCTATTGGCAATAATGAGTTTGAGTAAATGCTCATATACAAGCAATTCAAGGTTTTTTTTGGAAGCTGTTAACTGTATTTACATGGCAGAAAATAGATGCATCCTAATATATGTAATGTCTGAATCATATTAGCCAAAGTTTTTGATTTAAATGAATGTTAGAACTTATTTTTCTCTCCTCTTGATTTCTAACATCAAGATTATTTGAATGCTATTTGAATACAAGTGTTTTATATTACATGGATGTATATAGTAGTATAAACAGTTTTTAAAAAAAAAAAAAAAAAAAAAAAAAAAAGGTTTATTTTAGTTTATATGATGCTGTATTACCAAATGTGTAGTCTTGTCTTGCTAGATAATTGAATTGAAAACTGTTAACTTCAGTTAAATATAACTAGTATTAAATTGATAAGGTGGTAGCTGACGTACTGCTGCTTAGGGTAGGGGGTTAACTTGAGTGGTAAATACTACTCTAAGTTGGAGTTTATTACTCCAGGCTGGATGCAAGGTTTAATCCTTACATTATTTTCACTTGTTCATTGTTATTTGTATATAGTTTTGACATCCACAATATATTTTGTACATTCATTGTCACTACAAACAAAATTGAATCCTATACGAAATCCCATAAGAGATTCAATAAATACAGTTATATTTAAAGGTACACCTAAAGGAGGAGATGTAACATTACTTATCTTGTTATTTGTTATTTTGATCATAAGATTCTTAAGTTTTAAAAATGCCAAATGACATCTTTAAAAGGAATTTCTTTAAACATTAATGGATTGAATAATCCATGTAAAAGGGCAAGCCTAATAAGATACATTAATTTACATAAGGCCAACTTAGTCTTCCTACAAGAAACCCATCTCTTGAAAAAAGATATTGATAAACTAGTCACAAACAAATATACAGTATTGGTTAGTTCAGAGCACACTCAGAAAAAAAGAGGAGTGGCTATTTTATGGAATAAAAGTATGCCCATTCCTAAAACCATTAAGTCTTATCAGGATGACAAAGGAATGTTTTGTATGGTTACAATACAAATTAATGGGAAGACTTACACTTTAATTAATGTATATTGGATACCTGGAATTGGTATTATTACAGTGAAACATCATCTTGATAAGATCATATCATTCTCTATAGGAGATATTATTTTAGCTGGTGACTTTAATTGTATACTACATGAAAGTGATACTACCACTATAGGAAAGAGAAGAATTACATCTAATGCAAAACATTTAAAGGATTTTGCTAATTCTTATCATTTGAATGATATTAATAATCAGATAGATTCAAAATCATTACCATACACCTTTTTATCTAACAGATACAAAACTTATTCAAAAATAGATAGGGTCTTTATTTCTAACCAGATGGTAACAGATTTAATTAATTCCAAAATCATTTCATGTCCTATATCTGATCATAATTCAATTGTTTTTGAATTCATGATAAAAAATACTCATAATGTTCAGATCAAAAGGATACCAGCATACTTAACTCAACTAAAAGACTATAAAGTATATATACTTTCAGAAGTAAAACATTTTTTAGACATAAATAACACTCCTGAAGTCTCCATTGTTTATGTTTGGGATGCCTTAACATCATACCTATATAGACAAAGTATCAGATGGTATAATAATAAAAGGAAATCTTGGGATAAGGAATTGTTAGATATTCAAAGTAAATTAGACTCTTATAAACATAATAATAAAGAAAATATTATGGACAAGAAAGTTATTGAAGAAATAAACAAACTAAATGAGAAATACAAAGAAATTTTAACTCATAAAGTTAAAATAACTTTAGAGAAATACAAGTTTTGTCTTATTCAATAAGCCCCAAATACTTACATAGACTTAAAAATAAAACAAAAGGTTGAATAATCAAAACCATATCAAAGAAATCTTTTCTCTAAGGAAAAGAAGAATGTTTCTAGTATACCAGAAATACTAGATGAATTTAGAAATCACCTTCACAAAATTAACCATAATAATATTAACATGGAACCTAAAGATAAAATAAAGGAGTTTATAACCACAAATATGCATAAAAAGCTTAATAAACAACAGATTAAACTATTGGACAAGAGTATTTCATATACAGAAGTTATTACACAAATAAATAAGCTTAAATCAAACAAAGCACCGGGTAATGATGGTATTATACCAGAGATATATAAAATCCTTTCTAAAAATACATATTCATTAATACATAAGGTTTTTATTTTGGCCCAAACTGAGTTAATAACCCCCCCCCCATCTTGGCAATATACATTGATTTCGCCAATTTTAAAACCTAATAAACATCCCACTAGATGTTCTTCATATCGCCCATCTCATTACTTAATGTTGATTATAAAATGTTTATGAATATCTTTGCTGATAGATTGAAGACAATCATTCCGGCATTATAGATATAGATCAGACAGGCTTCATTGTAAATAGAAATACTTTTGATAATATAGGAAGAACTTTAACATTAATAGATTTTGTAAATAGGAAAAAGAAAGATTTAACACTTATTAGTCTTGATATAAGTTCAGCATTTGATTCAGTAAGTTGGGACTATCTGTTTACCTTAATGAAGTGCACAAACTTCTCGGATGCATTTGTAAATCTAATTGAACATTTATACAAAGGAACGTTGGCTTATATTAAGGTAGGAACATATGTTTCACAAACAATACCCATTCTTAAAGGTACAAAACAAGGATGTCCACTTTCTCCACTATTATTCACTTTAGTAATGGAGCCTTGGGCTAATTTGATCAGAAACAGTACTGAACATAGAGGGTTTTGAAATAGATGAAAATACAACATCCAAAATTCAACTTTTTGCAGATGATGTTCTAATTACATCAGCAGGATCTAATTCTTCTATACAGTCTCTATTTGATAACATGATGAATTTTAAAAGTATTTCTGGTTTAATATTCAATGAAGAAAAAGCTAAAATACTACCTATATATACACGAAAAAATATTCTCATTAGTGATTTTACTAAATATGTACCCAATTCAGGTCAGATAACTTATTTAGGTATAATACTATCTAAAGATATTAAATCTATTATATATAATATTTATAATACCTGTTTTCTTAATATACAAAATCTTTTAATACCTGGAATAATATGTTTTTTACTATGGAGGAGAGACTTACAATTATTAAAATGATAATATTCCCCAAGATTTTATACTTAATACAATCAATAATACTTCCACCTACAAAAATAATTATCAAGAAACTGAACACACTAATGTTAAATTTCTTATGGGCACCTAATAGACCTAGGATTGCATTAAAGAAACATACTAATAGCTGGTCTCAAGGGGTATTTCTTTTCCAGACTTTAATTTATATACTATCTCTTCTATTGTAAAAGTTATTACTTTATTAATAGATCAGTCATATGTCACAAAATGGAAAGATTATTGGGAGCTAATTAGTATACACTTCATGAAAATCTCCTTAACACATAAAAATATGATTGTAAATAACTCCATGTTATGGTTACTAAAGGAATTTTGTACTTCACCTATTACACCTAAACATATGGTTTGTTACCCATTAAATATTATTATTAGTTATCGTAACTTAATATTCATGCACCCTAAGTATAGGGAATGGAATTTTATTGTATTTCCTATAATGTATACTCAGGGTATGCTTTTGTCATCTACTTCTGAAGGAACTCATTTAGCTATAGATAATGATCTAAAGTACTGTTATCAGTTGATATCTGATAATAAAGTTAAAAATCTAGATTTCTTAAAACAAGAATTTGATCTAAGAGAAACTTGCTGGTTAGAGGTTCAGACCTTCAGACAACATTTCATTAATAAAATAGATTTAATGTCTATAACTGTTAAAGAATCTATTCCAACACTGATTGATTACTTGATATTAAATTTACAACATAAAGTTACTGATAAAGGTAAACTTTCATACATACATAAAGTTATCAGACAAGAAACGTTTTACAGTGTAGATTCATACTGGAATTATTTCACTTCTATTAATGGGGACCCACCAAATCAACAAGATAAACAATATATATTGGAACCTGCTTATAGAACTACGTCTTCCATTGTCTGGAGACTTTATACATAGATTTTTTTACATAGATCTTTTTATACACCTTTGATGATGAATAAAATAAATAATAAAGATAATCTATGTAAGAGATGTAATGTAGAAATTAATGCTGACTGGGCTCATATGTTTTATGACTGTATAAAATTGAAAGAATACTGGAAGTCAATTAATGAATTTTTGCAGGCTCTTTTTACAGATAATTTCATTATTTCTAAATCTCTTATATTATTCAACACACCTGTACCTCAAAGTGTTAAAAAGGTTAAGCTTCCCTTGTTATGGTCTATTCTAGCAGTGGCTAGGAAAATAATAACTAGAAATTGGATTTCAGATACACCTCCTTCGTTCAATGAATTTAAAAATGTTATGAATATAGTGTGCCATATGGAAATAAACACAATTAGGACTAGAACAAATAGAAAAACATCTTATTTTATTGTATGGCATAATTTACAAAATTTGTTAAAAAAATTTTAATTTCAATAGCATGGTATTTTTGTTTAATTAATTGATCTGATTGTAGTGGATGTCTTTGTAAATACTTTAGTTGTTTTGTTGAATATTATAATAATACCTATTTTTAATTACTTGTATAAAATTGTTATGATATTTCTCTTATATGTTAAAACAATAAACCTGTTTTGAAAAAAAAAAAGAATTAGGTGTTTTCAGGTTTAAACCAATATTCAAGATGAAAATAATTAAGATAGCCTTCTAATTCTTCCTAAATATTTCTTGTGCCATTAACTTTGCAGATGGTAATGGAAACATTCTTACTCCAGGATATTATGTTTTCTTGTTTCTTTGAAAATGTTTACAAAGTATATAAAAACAAGCAACACTATTGGTTGTGCATGCAAAGTTAATCTGTGTTTCAAAAAGTAAATAATAACTAAAGATAATTTACAACATATGACAAATGTTAATTGCCTCATCTTCAAAGATAATGAAACATGCTAAGCCAATTTACATAATAATAATAACAAAAATTGCTAATTGAAATAAAATAATAAAACTAAAATTATAGTGAGCCAAAACAATGCAGACATATAATAAATAAAGTGCATACATAATAACACATACACATAATTAATAATGTGACAAAATACTAAGTTAACAGTCATTTTTAGCTCTGCAAGCATGGGACATCAAGTGACTGGAAATGCATTCCCTGGAATTCATTAATACCTACACTAAGTTACACTGTTCTGAGTGAATAGACAACAAATAACCAAGATAGGACAAAATGACTAGCAAAGCCACATTATATGCTATAAAGTCCAGCAAATTCACTCAAAGCAAACAATTAACACATCTCACACCTTCTTCCTCCTAATTTTATTTTTCTTACTGATTTTCTTACAGCCTTAAATAAATATCAAGGTGGTTCATAAAGGTTACCACAAAGTATAGACTACATCTGCACTTAACAGAATTTTTCTGAGAGACTAGAAAGTACAAAGAATGTGCTAAGGATGTTCTTGAATACAGATAGTGCACATTTACTGTACACTTAGTGTAGGTTTTAATGAATCCAAAAAAAATCAGAATATCAAAATAAACTGCTGTACAAAACAGAGCAAATAGGAAAAAAGAATGCTCTCTGGAAAATTTCCAAATAACCAAGATAAAATTAGTAGCAAAGCCACATCATAGGTTCATAGGTTTATACTAGGCTATCTGCCCTAGGGCATTTATAAGCCTAGCCAGAGTGTGTTTGGCTTTCGCCACCCATTTTAAATTAATTTTGCTATGCCCTTTTTTGAGGTTAGTATACTGTGCCTCTGTCTAACAGTGACACAGAAGTGATACCCGGGGTAAACCTACGATCTCCCATCCACTCATCAAGATTCCTCTTGAAGAGAGTCAATGAGGGACTCTGCCTAACCCGGACTAGGATTTTATTCCAGAGTGAAGGGAGCCTCTGGGTTATGAATCTGTCCCTCCAGCATATCCTATTTATTTCAGTGTTGAGGTTCAAGTCTCTCGAGTGCGTAGCTCGATGGGATTTGGATTTTCTGAGGTGCAGCATGTCCATTAATTCCGGGTTGGACATGGCTTTATATGTCAGGCACAGATCACCTCTGAGCAGGCGGTATGCCACTGAGTAGAGCTGGAGTTTCTTTAACCAGGCAGCATATGGCATCTATTTGAGCCCTTTGATCCTCTTGGTGAGGTAGTTTTGGGGTCTTTCCAGTTGCTGCAGGTGTCTGGTAAGGTACATCCCAAAAGGAGCATTGTACTCAATTATGGGTCTGATGAGGGATGAGTAAAGAGGCACGATGACCTCCCCTGATCTAGATGTGAATCCCTTCATGATTGGGTGGGCTATATAAAATGTTTTTCTAACCACTTTGGCCACGTGGTTGTCAAATGAGAGATTGCTATCAACTTGGGTCCCTAATTACTTCTTCTGTACTTAATGGATTACCACCTTTGTGGTAATTTGTGGGCACTTTGTTTTTGCCAAAGGGGATGACTATACACTTTTTGGCATTTAGCTTGAGGCCATGGCTCTGGCACCAGTTGTCTGTTTCTATAAGGCCCTTTTGGAGGATGCTTGTGTCAGCTGGAGAGTCGATTATGGTGCCCAGCTTGCAGTTATCTGCGAACTTGGTCAGCCACAGTCCTTCCGTGTTGGCCTGTACCTCCGAGAAATATATACCGAACAAGAGAGGTCCCAGGACTGAGCCTTGTGGGATGCCACTTGTAACTAGTTTGGAGTCTGACATGGCTCCAGCAATTCTAACCATGTGGGTTCTGTCCTTGAGCCAGTTTGCAACCCATCTAGTGACATAGGGTTTTATATTTAAGCTGGTGAGCTTATCTATAATGCCCGAGTGGGATATTGTATCGAAGGCTTTTGCGAGGTCCAGGTAGGCTGTGTGGACCACCTTCCCCTTGTCAATGGCCTTGGTGACTGTTTCAAAGAAATTGACCAGGTTTAAGAGGCAGGATCTGCCCTTATCAAAGCGGAACTGGGTAAGATCCAGTGTCTGTAGGTCCCCAATATCTTTATTTATGAGGTCCATGATGATCCTTTCCATAGCTTTGCAGACCAAGCTAGTCAGGCTTATGGAGCAATAGTTTCTATGATCCATTGAGGCACCACCTTTGTGGAGAGGGACCGCTGTTGCTGTACGCCACTCTTTGGGTACATATCCTGTAGTAAGGATGAGACTGAACAGTAGTTTTATGTTTTGGTTTAGTTCTTCTTGGAGTTCATGTAGGACGCAGCCCAGGACACCGTCTGGTCCCATTGATGCTGTGTTTTTTGCTTTGGAGAGGGCGGATCTTACCTGAGCATCTGAGAAGTCAGGGGGGCAGCACTCTGCTGGGATAGATATTTTCCCTTTTGGTGGGGATGGGGGGGCAGAAGTTTGCGCTGAACCTGTCAGCTAGGATGTTGGCAATGTCTGTGGGTTTGATGTATTTTTTGTCATTTTGGACTAATTCTGAGCATATCTGGGAATTCCCACCCAGGTTCTTAACATAACTAAAGAAAGCCTTGTGATTATCCTTAGTGTCCTGTGCAATTTTTCTCTCGAAGCTGGCCTTAGACAATTTTATGAGTGCCCGTGGTTTTTTGCTAATACTGATCAGAGATGCCTTCCCTTTTTGGGATTTTGCTCTATCATGTAGTAGCTTCCTCCTTCTATTGTATAGTTTGTTTATGGCTGGGATCCACCAGACAGGACGTCTGCCTTTGGAGGATTGGGTCTTGGTTTTATTTGGGATTGCATGATCCATGCATTCCTGAAGGTGTTCATAGAATGTGTTTATAAAGGATTCTGCGGTCTGGGCTGTATTTTCCACAGGCTCGGGGGCTTTGAAGGATTCCACCTCGGTTTTGAGGAGTGTGAAATTTGCTTTAGAGAAGTTTTTCACTGTGGTTTTCTGGGCAGGGGGTGGGGTCGGGATGTGAATATCCAGTGAGATTAGTTTATGGTCTGATCTTACCAGTGAGGGATACACTTCTGGTCTGGAGCATAGAGTCCCCATGTTGGTGATGATCAGGTCCAGTATGTTTTCCCTCTTGTGGGAGTGGTAACAAGTTGTTCCATAGCATTTGAGTTTATAAATTCTAGGAACCTTTGTGCTAGGGTGTTGGAGCTAGAGTAATGCTCCCAGTCTATGTTTGGGTAGTTGAAGTCACCCAATATAATGGTGTTTGGAGAGACCTTCATATTTTCCAGTGTTCTCAGGAAGGCTGAGTGGGGTTCCTGGATTTGGGAGGGTGGTCTGTAGCAGGCTATAAACTGGAAGGCAGTTTTACCCACTGTTAGTTGCACATGGATAGTCTCTGATGCTTCGTGCTGTGTCACCAACCTGGAGGTGTGGGTATCTTTGACGAATATTGATACTCCCCCTCCTTTTGTGGTTCGGTCCAAGTTCTGGGGCCGAAAAGCATGGTATGAGGTATAACCTGGTAGTGCTGGGGTGCTCTCGGGAGCCTTGAACCAGGTTTCTGTTACTGCACAGATATTGATGTTCTCCATGCTAAGGAGAGTTTCAAGTGCGTGCATCTTGAGGTTTAGACTTCTGGCGTTAAGTAGCATTACTCTTAGTTTCTTATCCCTTGTGATACCTATGGAGGTGAGTTTGTCTTTTGAACCTTGCCTAAAAAAGGCACTATGGGGGAAGCAAAAGCATTTGCCAATATCCGAAAGCCCAGGGGTGACAGGTGCAAGCCGTCCCTAGTGAAACATCGTGGCTTGTTGAGCATGTCATCCCAGGCTGACAGGCATTGGATCCCCTTTGAATGACACCAATACTTAAGCCAATTGTTGAAATTGATCATCTTGTCTTCATATTGTGGCATCATTCTTGGTGAGGGTAAGATGCTACTCAAGGTCAGGGTCATACCGGCCTGGGCTACATGCTCAGAGAGCTCCTCTATGTCTCTTTTCATGTAGTCCAGGGAGGTACGTCTCAGGTCATTCACACCAGCATGGACAATGATCGAGTCATATTTGTACTTGCCTTGGAGTGACCTGAGTGTTTGTGTTATGTGGTGGATCCTAGCGCCCGACAGGCAGCTCACCGTGACCTTCTCCTTGTTCAGCCTGGTGAGCAGGACGTCAGTGTGCCTTATGATAGAGTCGCCTATTACAAGTGTATCAGGTGTGTTGTTTAGCCTTAAGGGCTGTGACTGTTCGGCACACTGGCTTTGTGAGCTATGTGTTGCACATGTTTTGTTTTGGGGTAGCGGTTGCTTGGGTGTCTGCTTTGGAGGTCTCTGCTGCTTAGGCAGATTTTTATTTAGAGCCTCCGAGTATGTTTTTGTGTGTTTATGTGTTTGGTTTGCTGTCGTGGTAGGTCTATGTGAGACTGGAATTGTAGTGAGTGTTGTTTCCTTCTCCTCCTGACCGGTTACGCCAGTACTGAGTTGTGAGAGCTTAGCCTCCAGTTTGGCTATATGGTTGCATCTCTCACATGTGTTGGAATTTGTTGGGAGGAGGAGAGGGTTGTCTGTGTACATGAGGCAGTTGTAACATTGCCTCAAGATTCCCAGATTCACCAGCTGGACCGGCGAGGAGATTGACAACTGACCTTTGGACATGCTAGAATAGTATTGGGAATTCCTTTATAATTGAAAAAAAGGGCCAATGGGGAACAAGGTACTCAAGGGGAGTTTGTGAGGGTGTAGTGCTTTTAATTTTTTAGTGCTGCCTTATATAATTGCTTTAGTGAGCAAGTGCCAGGTAACTTAAATGCAATGTGTTACAGGTAACTTAAATGCAAAAACGACAAACAGTAACTTTCTTTCAAGTGAAACAAGGAAATAAGTACAGTAAGCAATGCAGATATCACTGGGGATCCACAGAAGCGCTGAAAAGCCGCGTTTTAGGTGGAATTAGCATTTCAGGGAAATAAGCAAACAAACAACAAGCATGCAAACAAAGCTAGATTCAGCAGGCCTGGATCTAGTCTATGCTACAGCAAACAAGGTGTACCAATTTCAGTAAGAAACAGTTCAAATATGCAGTCACTGTAAGCCTTTAACCAGAAATTCCCAGCTCAGAAGGGCAGAGTCCAGCCTCTCCTCCCACAAGAGTGCAGACCATGAACCTTCTTAATGTAAAATAACTGGCCTGAAGTCCAAGTGCTTAAACCAGAATGAATACACTTTTAGAATAACAGACACTGAGCCCTCAATCAGCAGTTCCCAACTTGAAGGATGTAAGCTACCTGTCCTGCCACCACAGTGCAGGCCACAAACCTTCCTAATGTAAAACAATTAGTCTGAAGCCCAAGTGCTTAATCCAAAAGACTTAGAATGATAGCT
Organism: Protopterus annectens; assembly: GCF_019279795.1. NCBI lineage: Eukaryota > Metazoa > Chordata > Ceratodontiformes > Protopteridae > Protopterus > Protopterus annectens. The sequence continues at coordinate 469,781,853 of NC_056735.1, forward strand.
ACACTTTAATCAAGTTACTACCAAGCAGTAATAAATACAATTGAATACTTTAAAGAATGCCTGGATTAGTGCTCAAGTTATACAAACAAAGCTAGATTCAGCAGGCCTGGATCTAGTCTATGCTACAGCAAACAAGGTGTATCAATTTCAGTAAGAAGCAGTTCAAATATGCAGGCACTATAAGCCTTTAACCAGAAATTCCCAGCTCAGAAGGGCAGAGTCCAGCCTCTCCTCCCACAAGAGTGCAGACCACGAACCCTCTTAATGTAAAATAACTGGCATGAAGCCCAAGTGCTTAAACCAGAATTAATACACTTTTAGAATAACAGACACTGAGCCCTCAATCAGCAGTTCCCAACTTAGAAGGATGTAAGCTACCTGTTCTGTCACTACAGTGCAGACCACAAACCTTCTTAATGTAAAACAACTGGTTTGAAGCCCAAGTGCTTAAACTAAAAGGCTTAGAATGAGTTACACCAAGTAGTAATAAATACAATTGGGTACTATTTATAAAGTAGGAAGAAACACAAATACAGTAAAAGCAGATACATTTTTTTTTTCAGTGAGCAAATGAGATGGGCCCATGAGTTACAGGACAGAAACAAGTGAAAATGCAGGCCTTCAAATCAGAAAGTTGAGAGAGATGGAAGACCTCCCAAATGGTCAATAACAAAAAATTCTGGGCCAGAACCACGCCTTATGTGGTAGACAAGTTACCTAATGCTTACCACTCCCACTGATAAGCTAGAAGGCTTCCCTCCAACACAGAAAGGCTTGGGGGGGGGGGCTCAGAAGCTTGCAAACAGTCCTGGATACAGCAAATCTGTATCTGGAACACTAATTACAGGAAAGGTAGGAAACAGGCTTACAATTTTTTTTTTTTTAGAAAAGTAGCAAAAACAATAGTAAAAACAATTCACATGCAGTGCAAGCTGGCACACTTGAGTATGTAGCAATATTAGTCCACACACAGTTTGAAAAAATGTAATTAAATTAAAAAGGATTAAAAGCAAGTGCAGAAAGGGTTTATTAGGTAGAATGCGGTAAAGAGATGGGACTGGGGGAGTGTCCTAGATCAAATCTACAGTGGGGCGGGCACTGCAAAAGCCACCAAATTTAAACTACAACCAAGAACAGGGGGGGGGGTAGTCAGTTTCAACAGATATGTGAGGAATCACAGTGCAAATTATAAAACCAGAAATATATATACTGAACTCTGTATATTTGCAGAACAGTAAGACAACAGATATCTAAGCAACAATTTAGCTCTAAAATACAGAATAATACAGAAAAATATACTCAGCTCTATATATTTGCAGATAGTCTTGTAAGGCTCTCTCTCAGTGCACAGGTTCCTATAAAGTCCAACAAATTCACTCAAAGCAAACAATTAACACATCTCACACCACTGACATAGAAACTGATTAATAGCAGACTATAACAGCTATCAAATAATCCATCCCTTAAAGACTATGAAGAATGCAGGTAACATGATACATAAGTGAATACAGAGGGAAGCATGCCAAGCTACATATCTATATTTATATGTATCGTATGTGTGTGTGTGTGTGTTTATCTATCTACCTATCTATCTATCTACATATTTAAGCCAGGGATCTTTTAGCTGTTTGATATGCCTAGTGAGTTACATTGCAAAGGGGCATTGTATTCATTAACTGACCTAATCAATATTGACTATGAGGAGAATGACCACATTAGATATGGATGATATTCCTTTGGCAATTAACTGCACTTAGTAGAAGGAATTTCTTACTGCTGTCGATTTATGCTGTTCAAAAGAGAGCGAGTTATCAAACCACATTTCAATGTCTGTAATGGCATTCTCATTTTGGAATGGGATCTTGTCTATGTTGTGTGCTGGGGTGCTTGTATATCAAATGTGACTGTAAACTTAGTTAGCCAGAGGATTTGATTTGTGATGTAGTGACAAGAAAATTAAATGACAAACATGAGGTCCCAGCACTGAGCCCTGTGCAACACCACTGGCCACCTTTATACTCTCTAATGAGATACTTGCCACCCTTACCATATGGGTTCAATGTTTTAGCCAGTTTGCTACCCATCTTACCACAGAGACATCTATTTGTAATGCACTATGATTGTTAAGCATGCTAAGATTGGAGATGGTGTCAAATGCCTTGGCCAAGTCAAGGTGTGCTATATGCACAGCATAACGACTGTCAAAGTCTATGTTATCCTTTTGATGAATTTAACCAGACTCATTAGATAAGACCAACAACTGGCAAACCCAAACTGCTGTGCATGTAGACTGATGTGATTCTTAGTGGCATAGTTAATCAGGTCAGTTATTATATGTCCATTGTCTCTGCAAAGAAGGCTTGTCAGGCTGATGAGTCAGTGCTGGGCCATGATTGTATGTTACTATCACTATTGTTGTGTGGCAAACCTCAGGGATAAAACCAGTAGATAAATTCAGGTTAACTAGTTTAAGGAGTGGCTTATGCAGGTATTGTGTATTAAACATCCAGGTGTATTATCAAGTCCTATGGAGGACGTCTTAACATCCAGGTGTATTATCAAGTCCCATGCAGGAAGTATTGAAATCTAGATGTATTATCAAGTCCCATGCAAGAAGTGTTTCAGGTCTTGGAGAGCACATTCAGTACATTGTCTTTAGTGACAATGGGGGCCTGAGAGATTTAGATAAAAGTGTGCTTTGAATACTCATCTCTGGGGGTAACACTGGCACTGAAATTGTTTGCTAGCATATTGGAAATGTATACAGGATTTGAGAAGGTATTGCTATTATGAATAAGTTCAGACCAATGCTGAGTGTCATTTCTTAGTTTTCTAACGTAACTAAAGAAGGAATTGTCAACATCCTTATCTTCAGATGCTAACATAAGTTCATAGGCTTCTTTAGTAGGCCTAATAGAATTTGTCATGTTTTAATCAATTTTCTGATGTTGTATTTGATATGAAACTATTTTGATCAGCTGTATAATTTAATGATTTTTTTTCTTTTATTGTAGAATGTATTTGTGTTGGTTAACCACCAGGGTGGTTAGTTTTTAAACTTACCAATATCTTTAGATCTTGTAGGTTCTATCAGTTTTACACAGTTTTTACGTAGACATTGAACTTGTTTGTGAATCTACCTGTTTGGCAATATCTGGGGCAATGCTGCTATAAGCAAATTTTGAAATTTGGTATAACACCTGGGATATTGGCTTTAGTGTGCTTAGAGATTCTGAAGATGAAGATCACTAGTTCATGATCCAACTAAATTGGGCAAAGAGATCCCAGTGGAATTGTATATGATGAAGTTATATTCTTAAGAATGAGTTCAAGGATATTACGTCTTTGAGTGAGGTCCTTAATACTCTCATCCAGACAATTTAGTTTTTTTTTAAATCTATGAACTTTTGTACATAACCTACATTGCAGGAATTAGTACTCTGGTTTATTCAGGGGTAGTTAAAGTCTCCCAAAATAATGTGGTTTTCATTTACAGGGAGTTCAATAATGACATTTAGGAACCTTGCATGATTTGCAAGGAACATAGAAGGAGTCCTGTAATATGATACATACTAATAGTTTGTCCTATTAAGGTGATTTGTAGCTTAATCATTTCTGCTTGTGTGTCACTGGAAATCTCTCTTGATGTGATGTTGCCTTTAACAAATATGGAGATGGTACCACAGTTGCCATCAAGTCTGAAAACATTGTAGGTGCAGAATCCAGATGAAGTGCTTTCGGAACATTTAAACCAAGTTTCAGTAATTGACATATTTGTATATGCTCCAAATGTAGAATATCCTCAAGGTTGAGCAGTTTGCTGTTGACACCACTAGCATTGTTCAGAGCTACTTTAATGTGATCCTGTTTTGAATTTGACATGTTAGTTATGTTGGGATGACCATTAGCTGGACTCTGCTTTAAAATGTCACAGTAGGGTCAGCAAAGGCTTTATTCAATACGCAGAAGCCTTGGAATTAGAGGTGTTTGCCATCCTTTGAAAAGCAAGTAGGATTGTCACAGCAGCTAGTCCTATACTGATGCACATTGCTTCCCACTGGCATGACACTATTTAACCAATTGTTGAAACTAACTATTGCTTCTTTGTACATAGGTATTTTTCCTGAAGAATGAAGGATTCCAATCAAGACCATAGCCTTGCCTGTATTTTTGACATGTACAGATAGTTAGGACATGTCTCTCTGCATATCCCCCAAGGATTTATATCCTAAGTTGCTCACCACACTTGGACCACCCTTATAATACTATATATCTTGGCACCAGAAAGAAAATTCACCATTATCCTGTCTTCGTCCAGCCTAGTGAGAGGGGAATAATTGTACCTGATTTGTCACTGATGCAGCGGTAGCATTGTCACCTCACAGCAAGGGGTTTGATTTGTGGCTGGTGTGCTTTGTGTGTGGAGTCTGCATGTCCTCCTTGCATTCAGGTGGGTTTCCTCTAGGTATTCCAGTTTCCTCCCACGTAACAAAGATATGCGTCTGGAGCACTTCTCCCCCAGCCTCCGCTGAAAATTAGCTTTGCTCCAAATTGGACTTTCCCGGTAAACAAAAGTTAAATAAATTAATAAACTTGTTTTATTTGTAGAGTGTTCTGTTGTATTGGATTTAAGATCATTTAAACCTTGGTGACTGTCTTTTGAAACCATGCCTCAAGATGATGTGGTGCATTTTCCACCCGCCACACAGTGTAATCCAGCAACACTTCAGTTAACAACATTACTTTTTCCTCCTTCAGCTTTTAACTACAGATTTCTTATATGCATCGTATTCTGGAACTTAGAGTCTCCCCTGCAGGTCCTGTATAACTCATATTCCTCAAATGCACTGACAACTCTGCCATTGTCCATTATATTTTCCAGAATGTACCTGCTCCTAGTTGAAACTTGCTGCCTGCTCTGCCTTAGCTTTAATTATACTTCTCAACCTGTATACACTGAAAATAAGAACAAAGGCCCTTGAAAAGTAGGTATATCCACCCAAAAATCTGGATATATAACTAGCATAAAATGTGAATATCAAAGAGCACACAACTCTTTCTACTTGGAGTAAGAATGTGAGATACTACTCAAAAACTTATAAAAAAAAATAGAGAGGGACAATAATTATGGGAAAATATAAGCACATCGTCAAACAGGCAATGTAAAATCTGTAGAATCCAATGAAGTTTACTGCAAAATTCTACCACACGCTGTAGACCCTCTTTCTTTACATTACTGTTGCCACTGCTGTGCTGATGATATAGTATGTTTTTTTTCTGTATGCTAGACAGCTTCAAAAATTACATTTGAGGAGGGGATTCAAAAATTTATGTTAAAGGGTAATTAAGGTCTGAAAATAGGAAAATACCTCCAGAACAGGGAAAGAGGTTTGACTTTAATGACATAGTAGTCCTTAGGCTCAGCAGCTAACAATATGCCAAATGTCCTGTACCACAAAATGTCCACTGGTTCAGTTTTCAATAGTTGGGTTGTCCACCAAAGGCAGTCCATCCCTTTTTAGATGGATTTGTTCTGGATGTTTAAACCTAGAATTGTTATGTTGGAGGGACGATGTCCAGCAAGACAGTTTAAAGTTGTTACTGCATTTCTGTTAGCTGAGGCAGGTATAATTGTCTGTAACAGATGAAAACTTCTTTCGTAACAAGTAGCATTTGAGGGTGATGATGGCCTTCTTAACCACCAGACTTTCACTTTCTGTTGTTGACTAGCATTTATGAGTGTTGCAGAACTTTCTAATGGTGCAGCATATAGAACATTTCTCCCTCTCTGTACTATACTGGTACTCACTTCACAGAAAAGGATTATATTATATGTATCAGGGACTGATTTGAGAACCCAGGAGCTATCGATAAGTATTCCAAACTCAGCAGATATTTCATTTACCTAAATGCTTGTTCAGCTTTGTTTGGCTATATGATATCATATATAAGATATCATTATTAGCTAACTTAATTGCAAAAGCTCTAAAAAGTCAAGCAAATAATAACTGTCTCAGTATTTGTTTTCTGTCTTTGGTTACCCTGTAGAGCACATCATTTATTAGCCTAAGGTAATCTGTATGAACTACGGCTTTTATTTCATTCAGGTTCCCCATTGTCTCTAGTTTTGCTTAGTATATTGTCTTCAAACATCACTGTTTTTTTTTAGAAATTGACATAGCTTTTTTTTTTTAAACTGTCAACATTACTTTCATCAGTATTCTGATATCAAGTAGATGCTATGGCTTCTTCTGCTATAAAAATGGGTGCAGCTTTTACCCCAATTTATGCCTCCAATATTAGCTTTCTTTTTTTGAATTTCTCTCTCTCTTTATATATATATATATATATATATATATATATATATATATATGTGTGTGTGTGTGTGTGTGTGTGTGTGTGTGTGTGTGTGTGTGTGTACACATACACACACATATATATATAGGTTCATATGGTCATAGTTATTTACTAGGCTAACAACCAAAAGGGCCTTTTTAAGCCTAGCCTTACATCCCAAATCTCTGAGAAATTCTGATACACTTGATAAGTGTAAGCATGGCCTGGGAGATGAACCATTTACAGATTGCCTGTGTCCATTAGAGGCATATATGCCAAACCAGGGATGAAGTTTTGGTTTCCCATCCAGTTCTCCAAGTTGCACTTGAATTGGGTTAGGGAGGAACTCTGCTTCACATGGATGAGGAGCTTGTCCCATACACAGGGTATTCTCTTGGATACATACCTATCTCTCCAGTAGGTCCTATTTATATCACAGGCAAAGTTAAGTCTTTAGAATGGATAATTCTGGTGCTGTTTGTTTGTGTATATGCAGGTAATCTATCACAGTGGGATCTGACACTGCCTTGCATCCCAGTCATAGATCTCTCCTCAAAAACCTGTAGGAGACAGAATACAGGGATAGAGCCTTGAGGCGGACTGCATAGGACATTTTACTTGCGCCCTGTTTTCCTTTAGTGAGGAACCTCTGTGAATGTTCCAGTTGCTGGATATGCCTGGTTAGGTACATACCAAAGGGGACATTGTACTCATTGATAGGTCTGATGAATGCTGAATACAGTGGAACAATGACTTCCTTGGACTTAGATGCCATATCTTTGTTTATTAAGTTGTGCAACATAGAATGATTTCCTCATCAATGTAGACACATGATGGTCAAAGGCTAAAATACTATATATGTGTGTCCCTAAGTCCTTGACTTCTGGGTCAACTCTAAGGAATGTGTCATCAATATGATAGTTACCAGGGATGGATGACTTTCCAAAGGATACTAATATACATTTCTTGGCATTTAGTTTTGTCCATGGCTCTGACACAAGTTGTTTGTGTCAGCTCCTCATTGACAACATTTGTGTCAGTGTGAGATTCAATGACAGTTCCTAATTTACAATCATCTACAAATCTAGTCAGCCAGAGACCACTGACATTGGTCTTGACTTCTGAGAAGTAAATGCCAAAAGGTAGTGGTCAATGGACTGATCCCTGAGGGACTCCACTTGTGACTGGCCTCTTTGTAGAGGTGGGCTCTCCAATTTTAACTTCCTGGATCCTGCTGTGAGCCAGTTGCATATCCACTGGGTGACTTATGGGTCATTACCTAACCTCTTGAGTTTGCCAACAATGCCCAAGTGCAGTATTGTGTCAATGCCTTGGCCAGGTCAAGATAGGCAGTGTGAGCAATTTTGCTCTCATCCATTACTTTGGTGACCTTCTCAAAGAAGTCCACCAGGTTGAGTAGGCATGATCTGCTCTTGACAAAATCGAACTGGGTTGAGTCCAGTGTCTGGAGGTTTACTATATCTCTACTGATCATCTCCATGATAATTCTTTCTATGGATTTACATATAAGACTAGTAAGACTTATGGGTCTGTAGTTTCCATGGTCTGTAGATGGCCCACTATTGTGCAGGCATGAAGCCTGTTTGGAGGCTACAGTTAAATAATAATTCCAGAGGCCATGATAAGTCATATATATATATATACACACATATGTGTGTGTGTATATTCTTTATTCCTCATACAGTCCTATTACTGTTTTTGTTGTCAGACTCTGTCTGTGCTTTGGTGTAGCAACGAGAAGCTTATGCTTCTGTTCAAGTCCTCCCTTTCCCTTTTGCTTTAGCATAAGACTAATCTGTTTCTTACACAGTTTCTAAATGTCATTACCTAGTATTTTCATAATCATATGTCCTTCACTTTAAGTTACTAAACTGACTTAATTTTTTATTTTAACTTTTAGCCTGTAGAATCTCTTGGAAGTAGACCTATATAGCACCTTTTACTAGGGCCATATCTTAGTTCTTTCATGTCATCTTTTTCTACACCCCTTTCCTTTCTGGGGGATGTATTTCTGACAGCACATCAGGTTGAATGTTTTCTTCCCATCAGATTCAGAGGTTGTTAAATTGGGAAAAAGTCTAGTCATTTATCAAATCATATGTTAACTAATGCACTAGAGCTACAAGGTGTAGAACCTTAACTAAGAGAGTCTGTATTTATACTGGGTACATATTATGTTACCGAACTTTTAAAAGTTCGAATGTCATATGGTCGACACCATATGATCGAACTTTTAAAAGTTTGAACATTTCAACAGAAATCTCCGTACAGTGCGGAATGGGAAGATTTCCCTTTCCTGGCATGATAGTGCAATCTCAGAGTTGGTATATTTAAAGAGCGGGTGGGGGTTCAGGAGTGCTTGCCCCCCTGCTTAAAATGGTCAGGTAGGTTTTGTCTGTTATTTATTTATTTTTTTTTTGCTTTTTGAAATTTTTTTTGCTTCGGCCATATGACGTTTGAACTTTTAAAATTTTGATAATGTAATATACATCTTTTATACTTTTGTTATAGATCATAGCCTTTAATCTCTATGTGCATGTATCACCTCAGTTTTCTGCTTAATATTTTTTGATACTTGCAAGCATATTGAGACATGCTTAATACAATCAAGCTCCCTTGTGCCCAGCAATCTCTACCTTTCTTTTCCCTTCTTCACAGTACTACATTTGTTAAGTTTACTAATAGCACAGTAACACAAAGCAGAATCTTACACCTCAAGTAGTTAAGAATTCAGCATTGTCATATTTTATTTGTTCTCGTTTTTAAGTAACATTTAGCATTTTATTTTCAAACATAGTTTTGTTGCCACTAACCATGCAGAGAATTTGGTGATATGCCCTGTTCTTGAAGATTTGAAACAAACCACTGAGATGGTTGCAGTTTTTTCAAGTTTGCGAGAAAAGCAGTATACTTTGATGAAGGCTTGTTTCTAGCCCTTGGTACACCATTCTCTGCTAAACAGAGTAGACTGGCTCCAGGCACTACTCATATTGTCTTTCTTTTAGCTTTGTTTAGCTTTGATTTTTTTTTTTGATACTGGACAAAAGTCTTTCTTTTTACAAGCATTCCAGGAGCACCATTTGACTAAGTGCAATTTTTGCGAAAGTATGCCTGCAGCTAGAGGGAGACTTTTGCGGTGATCGTACTACGGTACATATAAGGAAATATTCCCTTTTCCTCACTGTAGTGCGATCTCAGAGGGAGAATATTAAAGTAAGGGGGCTTGCATAAAAGTAGATTTATTGTTTTTTTTTTTTGTTTTTTTAACTCACTTTAACGAAAGCACTTTTTCGGTGAAAGCACTTTCGTTAAAGTGTGTTTGGTAATTGTGGATTCGGACTATTGAACTTTCCTTCAAAAGTCCTAGATCCATATATGTATATATATATATGTATATACATATATATATATATATATATATATATATATACATACACACATATATATATATATATATATATATATATATATATATATATATACATATATATATATATATATATATATATATATATATATATATATATATATATATATATATATATATATATATATATATATATGGATCTACCTTATAAGCTCAACACTTCACAAGATCGACATTTACAATGATGAGACCACAAAACAGAGCAGATAACCGACAACTTGTAATCCCGACAGCAAAAACTCCAACATGGGAAATATGTGAGCGCGACTCCGTAAGTGCGTGATAGTGAGGGATTTAGGGTTAGGGTGTGGGTAAGGTAAGTATGCAATAGTGAGGGACTTGAGGGTTAGGGGCTGATTAAGTGAGTTAGGGTTAGGGTGCGGGTAAGGTAGGTGTGGATAGTGACAGACCTTAGTGTTAGGGTTTGAGTTAAGGTTAGTGCATAGATAGTTGTGTGTAAGGTGTGGTGTAGGTCTTTAGGTTGTTGGTGTGCTTGTGTTGTGTGTGTGTTGTGTGGAACAGCAAACTTTTTGTGTTGTTAACTGTCGGAATTGTGGTTTGTCGGGCAGGTGCACTTTCGTGTTTTTGCGGTTTCGTTTTTGTGGTCTCGTCATTCTAAATGTCGATCTTGTGAAGTGTCAAGCTTGTAAGGTAGATCCATAAATAAATATATATATATATATATATATATATATATATATATATATATATATATATATATAGATAGATATATATATGTGTATAAAACTAGCCTCAACTGGCAAAATTATGGAACACTGGTACTTTATGAATAGCGACTCTGTCTCTTTACATATGTCTAATGTCCCTAGTGCTACCTTATTTGTCCATAAAAAAATTTATTTTGATTAAGATAAAAATAAAAAAATATTTAAAAAATATATATAGTAGTTAAACTTTGTAATAAAATGATAGCATGCTTTTTCAAAAACATTGCTACGCAATTTGATATAATTATGAAATGCTTTTTCTTTACAATCTAATTTTTAAGAAAGTGTTACTTAGCAAATAGGCAGCTTTAGGACTTTTTAAAGTATATAGTGGGATTTGCTTGTAAGCATACACATATGATGTTATGAGGAAATTAATGTTAAAAATGAGGTTGTATCTGCTGTAAAATGTTATATAATTTATGATATATTCCATAATGTAATAATATCGATATATACCTCTCTATCTTGAACTTAATTTTCAGATAATGTCCCCATGTTAACAGAGATGAATGATAAACACATGACAATTAGAAAAGAATTGTTTCCGATTATAGGAATTGCAAGGGCATACATTTTCATCTGAGACATGTTCTGAATAGCCAGCCTGCTCATTCAGGATACCCTTTTCAAGAATGTATTCAGAATTATTTTGATACGTCCATGCATAATATGTTTTTTCAAGTAGAAGCAATAGATGAGTGATTTGACAGCTCAGTAAACTGGCAAGACAAGTCTGACCTTTTTCCCCTTCTAATGCAGCATAATTTTAAACTGGAAAAGTTCTTTGAAAGTGGTCAACTTTGACATATTTTAATCAAACCCATCTGTCTGATATTTTCATATTAGCAAAATGACATTGGAAAATTACCATTTGACTTTGGATGCAGAGTTTAGTTAATTACTTTGACATCTGAAGTGATAGAAAAATTAATCAGACTACATTCTGATCTATTGTAAGGAATCATAAGAATAACAATATCTGCAAAACCAAGCAATTCAACAATGAAAATTATAGAGAGAAGTAGAAAAAGTGGTTGTACTTACACTTTTATTTGCATTGAGATGTCCAAGTCTTGTCTAAAAGAAATCTGACAGATGATTTTTCTTTTTTTTCTTTTTATGCAGAACTGCATGTTTATTTGTGTGTGTGTGTGTGTGTGTGTGTGTGTGTGTGTGTGTGTGTGTGTGTGTGTGTGTGTGTGTGTGTGTTGTGGGGATAATGGGATATAGGAAAGGGCTAGTGCATGGCAAAAACAGCCATGCTTATGTTATCAAAACATGGTAATAAGCTTACTTTGGAGGATAATGAGCTTGGAGTAATAGAGATCAGCATTACTAGATGTAGCTGGCATCTTTATGAATACTGACAAAATACTGTTGGGCTAAACAAGAGAATTATGATACTGCAAGAAAAAAAAATGAAGATACAAGTGGGTGAACAACTTTGAGAATGGAAAATTAATGTTTTCTGTCAAGAAGCAATGGGCTATCAACCTGTTAACAGTAAAAATCAGTGGTAGCTTAATATTGTATGGTTAATTCAAGCAGGTAGTAATGTAACGTATGGAATTCAGTAACAGGTCTGTGTCTGCCAGCCACATATCTCCTTCTAACCTAACTTGCAAATTATTTTTTAAGTGTCTTGTACTTTCATAACAGCAGCTATAAATTTTGAGCCCACAAGTTTTATAGAAAGCTTAAGCAATACAAGATGAATGCACTGACCCTCAAACACTGGCACTGTACCTTTTTCTACATTTTTTTGGTAACCAGACTGGGGTACTTCTCCAAAGATCTTTTTCTTATATGTCATGAATACAAATGTTTTAGACAAAATAAAAGACTGACATGAATGTATAAAAATATAATAATAATAATAATAATAATAATAATAATAATAATAATAATAATAATAATAATAAATGTGATAAATTTTACACCTGAATTCAGTGCAGACATATATTGATCAGTGATTAAGTTCCACAATATGAAATACAATAAATAAAACAAGATGTATTTTTATAATTATTTACTTTTGAAATATCATTGGATATGTCCCTTTCTACTATTTTTTAATAGTTAGGATTGAGAAACTATTGACTGGATTCAATACCTGTGGTGACGATGGGGACAAATTTAGACAGAGCAGTGGTGCAGCGGTAGCGTTGTCGCCTCACAGCAAGAGGTTCTTGGATTCTATTCTTGGCTGGGGTGCTTTCTGTGTGGAGTCTGTATGTCCTCCCTGTGTTTGTGTGTGTTTCCTCTGGGTGCTCTGGTTTCCTCCCCCATTACAAAGACATGCATCTGGAGGATGTCTCCCCTGGCTTCTGCTGAAAATTGGCTTTGTTCCAAGTCAGAATTTCACGGTTAAATAAATCAATTAAAAAGGATATACACTAGCCTTCATTAACAAAACTGCCTTTAAGGTATAAATGAAGTTTTGCTTTTCACTAAATTCAAGTGTAATGATATTTTTTGGGCATTTGTAAGCAGTTTATTTCAGTCACCATTAGAAATTAAAAAAAACTCAACTATTGCTTTGAGAAATTAAAACCTCTTTGATCAAAGAGAGCAATCTAAATGATTAAAGAAAGATATTTTTGTTGTTATCATATTGGGTTGTTCTAATTTCTATCTTATTTTTCATGGTAGAATAGAAGTTCAAGTGGAATAATCCAAATTAAGATGAATTAGAATAGGCAGGTTCAGGCTGGGCAGGAAACTAGTAAGCATTTTGGGTAGTAGAGGAAGAGTATTCTAAATCATTTGCAAGACAGATACACAAAGTAATTCTGATTGCAGTTTGAATCAAATAAGTATCTTGGCTACAGTTTAGAGAAGTTATGGAAAGGCCATTTTCTAGTCTTGTAATAAGAACATTTATGTCTAGTAATCATTATGCTATAGGTGCAAGATGATTTGAAACAGGGTCGCTGGTTTAATTTGTTTTCTCCCATTCTGTGCAATGATTTCTATGTCCCATTTAAAGGATGGACATAGAGCCATTAGATATATTAAGCATTTGCCTTACTGAACTTGCCGAATTATATTTTTGTCTAGTCTTTAAAGTGAACAGTGAGCCATTAGATATATTAAGCATTTGCCTTACTGAACTTGCCGAATTATATTTTTGTCTAGTCTTTAAAGTGAACAGTGAACAGTTTCAATTTAGGATGGTCTTCAAAGGCTGGGGCTGCACAAGTTCATAGCATGCATTTGCAGATAGTATAGCTATGCCGATATGCAAATAAGGTTAGCATAATGTAGATGCATTGTATGTGGAAAAGGGAAGCAATTTCTATAATTATGCCTATTTTTGGTAAATATCTAACTTTTGCAAAGTTCATCTTTTCATAAGTACGAATTATTTCTCAGAATCATAAACAATATATGCTTTGGAATATCATGGGCAAGAACAGCTAAGCGCAGTCATACTAAAAGCTTTATAGGAAAGCTGCAGACTGTGCAGCAGTTGAAAGTGTTTTTTTTTTTTTTTTTAAAGTAAAGGAATTAGAACCGTTTCGTATAGGGCTATCTTTTTGTGAATACAGTGATGGTTTCTTTAAAGAATAGAAACAAGGTGATAACACAGATTGAAAAAAGGGGACACAAAACAAAGAGGTGAACACACAAGGAAAACATCAAGAGGGTTTGAGCTGGAGGAGGTGGGATAGTATGGGCACTATGTTTTTGTCAGGGGATAGACACCCATGTTTCTCATAATATTTTTTTCATTTTTTGTATGAGGGTAGTGATGGTGGGAAATAGAGAAGAGAGTGAATGAAAAACAGTAAGGGAAGAAGGGCTATGGAAGTCCCAACTGTGTAATCAGTCCACACAGCCTCAAACATGTCCACTGCCAGTTGGTGTTGCAGTGGATGATGAAAGGGTAGGGGCCTGTGTTGGCACTATGATCAGCACAACTGGTTGAGTGTGTCTTCTGCATCCTGAAGACAGACTATGACTGGCATAATTCTCCTGTTCACTACCTCTTCCAGTACATCCTCAACCAAACTCCAAAGGCACCATTCAGTGAAGCTTTCCAGGCTACCATGTTTTGGGCTGCCTGCAGAACCGGTGCCTTCACTTTAACCATGAGAGGGTGTCCCTTGATGGGCAGAGGGTGCTCTCTCACTGGCCTGGCAGGTATATGTCTGGTCTGCTCCTGAGTGATTTGAACCTATATAAAGGAAAAATAAAATGGGAAAGAAGCAAAACAAAGAATGGAAAAATAAATGCATAAACAAAATACATAAAAAAGAGGAAAAAGGGGGTGCAGATAGAGATGAAGAAAAAGCACAATAAATCCAGACAATACTGTTGTAATGCAAGGTAGCAACTCAATATACCACTGGGAAAAATATCTTTATTGAAGTAGAGCTGTGTGTATGGGAAGTGTGTATGTATACATTTGGTTGTAGTGATTGGGGAAGTGGTTAACTGGGGTGAAAGTGTAAGAGTAGTGCTTATGCAAATTTGTGATAACTTGAAATGGCAAGGAATTTGTTCTTTCAGCAGGGTCTTGTGTTTCAGTTCTCTACTTTTATTGCATGTTTTACAGTACACAGACTTCAAACATGAAAGAAATGACTACATACTGCAGTTAATCGTGGTTAAAAATGGCAGTATAACACATTTCCTTGATCTTTTCCTGTCTTCTTTGCATTTCTTTCAGCTGCAAAAGTTTAACAACAGTTGTTTTCAGGATTCTCACTCAGTTTTTAAAGCATTGCTGCACTACTGTTTATGCTACCTTGACTTATGTGTAATAATTTGTACTATGCTTAGTTAAGTAATAAATATCTTATGGCCATCTGTTACTCTTACCAGAAGATTCCACGAGCCTCATTCTCTTCTCCTGTTGGGTGTTATACTGGATCTCTTTCTCAGCTAGAAGTTAGAGAGAAGGATGATCTTGTTTATCTGTATTTGACTGTATTCCATATATACAGATATGTCTTATATTCTCTGTAATCATTTCTTTTTTCTCTTACACTATCAGATTGTAACTGTTGAATGCATACTTGTGCAATATTAAAATACAGCAGTAAAATATTCTGTTGCATTGTGTAGTGCACTAAAGTATGAATGGAGTTTTGTCTTTTGTTTTAAAAGATGTATGTAACACTCTGTGCAATACCTGAACTGCAAATGCTGATATGTAACATTTCAAACAAGTGTGAATTTTCTTTTTCTGCAGAACTTTGTCTAATGTACAATAATAAACTACAACAGGTTGTTCTCTAAAAGGGTATGTGCTGCTCATTATTTCAGCAAAGTAACCCCCACTCCTCTCCTCAACAATCAGTCTAACTAGGGTGTGGTGAGTGCCAAATCAGCCATGTTGTACATGCAGCAAGAAATACTTCTGAACAAACAATTAAGTTCAGCAATTCTTCTTACTTATATCTAGTTATCTCTCAATGAAATTGCATTCTTATAATAATTAGAAAACGTCTCACAACCTATTCAGTCCAATGCTACACAATTCTTTATATCTGTAACTTCAAGCTCTATTTCATAACTATATTACATGCCAGCATTACTATTTGAGCATTACTAATACATTTACAGAGTTACCTGTACAGATTACTACTTTCATATTCTTTACTGAACACATACCTCTCAACCTCTTAGAGTAAGAAATCTGGACAAAGCCATAAAAAATGGGGGGACAATGACCCAAAAATAGGGACACTTTTTAAATATTGCTCTTATAAACTTAGAAAGTCGATAGAGTAATAGGTTTTGCATTAACATGCATTTTCTGAAGGGTATGAAATCTAAATCTCAAATATCTGCCACTGTTTTCTGACATCAATCCTCAATTATTTGCCAGTGATTTGCCAGAAAACAGCAATTTTATGAGAAACAGGCCAAAACTATGAGGCAAAAATCTGGACATTCTGCGAAAATCTGTACAGTTGAGAGCTATGACTGAACATTTCATTTACTACTGTAACCTCTTAATAAATTACAGCATTTTTCTCTCTGTCATAAACAGATTGATGCCTGATTACATAAATGATTACATTTTTATGCATTTCAGAATGTTACCTCAAGTACATATTTGTAGGCTAATATATTTTACTGTTGAAGTACATGCACTCGTACATTTTTTACATCCTTTTGTATGTTTTATATATATATATATATATATATATATATATATATATGTGTGTATATATATATATATATATATATATATATATATATATATATATATATATATATATATATATATATATATATATATATATACCCATATACATACACATACACACATACAGCTATATATCTATATATGGATTAAAAGTTGTACTTAATATAGAATTGTAGAATTCTGGCCTTCTTGTCTGAAACTGACCAACCCAGTCTACCAGATGGTCAGTAATACGCTTTTGCACATCATCATACCCATGATGGCACTGCTAACTGGAGTGGGTCATAACTGTCAGGGTTGACATGTGGACACCCAACTCCTCCAGATATCATTTTTTTTTTCCATGCACTTGTACGTGTACAAACATGGAGCTTCTCCAGGCATGAGCTACAGTAAACTGTCAGTTAACTGGCACCCATGGAGTGTCATAGTTGCCAGATAACTGTAGTTTCTCGTTGCTTGAGAGTTACTATTAAAAATAGTCCTGAGTAATACTGTGCCCTATACTATACCACACCTTACCATAAACACTATATTGATTTGATTTTAATATTCAAATACAGTAATTAAAAGCCTGGCTGGAATAATATTTTAAACTTATATTTCTGCTAAAAAGCATGGCACATTGAATGGTTTTCAATGGTACACTGAGTGGACTGGAATTTAATTCACTGAATTGAGAGAGAGACTGAGTGAATGCATGTATGTAAACAGAAGTGACTGTGTGAGAGATCGGAGAGATGTATGAAAGCTGAAGAGAGTGTGTGTGAGTAATTGGATTGAGAAACAATGAGTGAATTCATGTTTGAAAGCTGAAGAATCTGTGTGTGTGTGTGTGTGTGTGTGTGTGTGTGTGTGTGTGTGTGTGTGTGTGTGTGTGTGTGTGTGTGTGTGTGAGTGTGTGTGTAATCAAAGAGAGAATGAATCAGTGAATGCATATATGAAAACTGAAGAGACTGTGTGTGAGAGAGAGAGTGAGTGAATGCATGCGTGAAACATCAGAGAGATGTATGAAAGCTGAAGAGACTGTTTGTGTGAGAAATTGGAGAGAGAATGTGTAATCTGATGTTAAATGACTGAGTGTGGAGCAAGTGTTGCCATTTTAGCAATTTGACTTGTGTGGTTTGACTTGTTCTCAGGTTGGGCAGAGATGGAAGTTATTCTTATCTTCCTTTTTAAAACTCTAAAACTCTAAAAATGTAGGGTATGTTTCTACAGGGGGGGTAGCAGAAAGTGCAACACATGAAAATTGAATTGTTCATACTGTATTTCCTTATTTATTTATTTTTATTTGCCGGTTGCTTAGGAGTGCCAGTTGCTTGAGTTCCGGTTAACTGAGAGTTTACTGTATGCAGAAGGTAGAGCATGACTAAAGGTCTCTTCCTCGGACCAGACAGGAGTGCGGCCTCAGGCCTTCATAGGTGTTGCCATCATTTGAAGAGCCAAAACCAGAATGGGAAAAGTATGGTGAGGACTGTATTAAGCAAGGTTAGAGGCACTACCAGTTGGGTGTGACATCACCTTGACAAACCCTTTTTACTATTATGCTCATTATACTAGGTATTGATTAACAATGGCAAGTTTGTAGTAACCAAAACTGCTTTGTCTCACACTTTTTTCTTAAAGAGAAACAGTTACAAGACCATACAATTTCTAATGGATTATTTCTAAGTTTATGCAAAGCAGTTGTGTTGCCAGTAATATTTCTTCATAATATTTACATGTTTTCTGCATTTATATCATAACATCGACAGCTCAGTTTGTCGTATCCTAAAACATCAAACACCTTAGCATCGAAATTTAACAATAGTAAACGGCCACATCATCGAATTCTTTCCTTGGGAAAGAATTCAGGTGGCCGACCATAAACAAAATAAACAAACATACCCAAACATAGTGGGGGGCTTTACCCCCACACACCCTCATCTAAATATACCAACTCTGTGATTGCTTTACATTGGGGAAAGGGCAAATCCCTGATAACGGCCACGCAAATTCTTTCCTGAGGAAAGAATTTGATGATGTGACCATTCGCTATTGTAAACTTTCAACACTTAGGTGTCTATGATTAAGCATTCAACACCCTAAGCTGTCGACAAATTAATAGGAACCCTTTTTTTTCCTTATGTCTGACTTTAGCAGCATTTGGTTTCATGCATTGAAGTAGAACCTATTCCTTTTTTCTTCATAATTTTTTTAATAAGCAGTGGACCAAGAAATGTTGATAGTAATGTGATGAGGTATTTCTAAGCCTTCTGTTATATATATATTACTTGTTAGGGTGTGACATACAGACTTGGATGGTCAGGGATTACCCTTCAGATTCATTACAACCTGACATTCAGATGACTCCATTTTGAATTTTACCTGTATATCCTTATAGTGGCAAGTTTTGGCCAAGCTGCACATGTCTGCAAACAACTAGGCATTGCTTCAAACTGCTGCAGAGTTTGCAAATGTCTGCAGTGCATCCAAGTTTTTTCAGATTCATTCATGTAGTATGTCAAATACGTTCACATTCAGCAAAAATCCGGAAAAATCTGATGCACTTCATAACACTTTGTGTTCTACTATGATTTATAGGCATACACATAAATTAGCCTAAGTTGCACACTAAACATGTAAATCAGCCTAAAATCATGCTGCAAGTTGAGCTGTGGCATATTAATTCATGAATAGTCAAGACAGGCAGCAAATTAGTCAGACATCAAAAAGTAAGAAAAAAGTTTATAAATTAATTAATAGTTAACAGGCCAATTAACAGTTGCTGTCATAATGTTTTTAAGGTTAATTGCCTTGCATTTTGAACTGTATTGTGCTTTTAAACATAACATTGTACGACTTATTACTTATGGGGAAGTGCTTGTAAGTTTTTTGACGTGGTGCTGTTCATAGAAAATGTCATAAGTGAAAAATACATCATTACTGAGATGTGCACTGTTCAGGAGACAGAAGTACAGATGGGTAGTGAAAGTGTTGTTTTACTACTGTCAGTGGGGAGGAATACCTGGCAATGGCAGACAGGGCTGCATTTTAATGTAGGTGTTGTTACTTTCATCAGTACTGAATAAGATGAAGTTGTGGTGCACTTTGAAATCACAATTCTGTTTGCTTATTTATATATGTGTGTTGGTGGCAGGAATAGCAGGCCAGGGGCTTACAGTGTAACTGCTGATGTCATGCAGACAATATAGTATCAAATGTTTGACCATAGCCCTTACATTATTTATTTGTTTATTTATTTTATTTATTTATTTTCCTGTGTTGTACAAATGGAGAGGAAGGGACCCAGGCATAGACATGAGAACTAGCTACTCATGGCAGCACTTAGGAAATATGGGAAACTGCTGTTTCATAAAGAGGGGCCCAGACAAGCTGAAGGAAGCAAAGTACGGAGTCAAGTAGTTGTTGAAATCAATGCAGTTAGAGGCAGAAACAGATCTATGGCACAGTGCAAAAAAGGACAGATGATATGGCAGGACTTGCTAGAAGCAAGGTCAGGCAGAGTGCATTGCCTGGACCACGGGAGGGGGGGGCCTCTGAATCTTATTAAGTTAACACCAGTTGATGAATAACTTCTGTCCATCCATGGAGATGACTATAATGCAGAAGATGGTACAAATGGAATAATTAGAGCTGGTGTGGACACTGTTCCATCAAAGCAAAGTCTGTAGCAGTATTTGCATTCATCATTTCCTGAAGGGTGGTTAAAAGTATACACCTTTTAAATGTTTAACATTGAACTGCGATAGTGCTGTAATGAAACACTTCACAATTCATTATTAGTAGGTCAGTCTTTTACATCAGCAGCTAATGAAAATGAAGGCAGACTTTATGGTAAGTGTCCCACCCCTTTGTAAGCATGATATACCATATGCTGTTGCACTGCTATTAATGTGTTGTAATGATTTCTTTTACAGACTCTACATCAGAAACATCTGTACAAATAAATCAGCATGAAGTCAGCAGTAGAATGGGTGTGATGATGATGATGATGATGACAGTGTAGTTGCATTAATGAAGCGACCTGAGAGATGTGGAAGGCAGTCTCCAGGCTTTATGGCAGGCTGCCTCAACTCCCAGCATGTTATAAATCTCTACAGAAAGTGACACTACATCACAAAGTCAAACATAGGCTGACATTCCACTTATGCTTGTACACCAGGAGCAAACATGCACTTCTACACAAGTTTCTCCACAGGCAGAAGGCAGTGTCAGGATGAAGGCAGGCAGTCTGAGGCCACATTGGCCACAATGACAACATTGCAAAGAGTTTCTGGCAGAAATTACTTTAAACTACATCAGGAAACACATTAAGCATATACTGCACAACAGGAAATATGCCATGACATAGTTAGGGCTCAAACCATTGCAATGGACAGTCAATTACAAATGTAATGAAGAGTTCAAACAGTACTTTGAATTGGCAGAGAGTAGGGATAATGCCATGGTTTCACTGATGCCTAGTATTGTTGCAGCCTCCAATTGTACACTGGTTCAGACATACCAGAGGCAAGTTGAACTTAGTTTAATCAGGGGAAGGGGGTGAGGGTCTGTTTGGATACATGGAGAAGATCACATAATGCTAACACTGGATGTCAAGGCAGAAATGTCAGCACTCACAATGAGCAATCACAATACATTTTTCACAGTCCAGATCAATGGTTATCTCCACCTAGGACAACCTCACATTCCAGGTCAAGGTCACACACAGGAGGATCACCTTCCTTCTCTAGATCAAACTAACATAATTACTCACCTTACAGTTCTCATGATAGCCAATCATGCAGACCAGTTGCATCTTCACCAGGAGATGTATATGACTCAATTGATCTGGAGCTACTGTGACTTACATTTATTGATGACTATGTCTGTGCAACGAAAATAAGTTTTAGTTGAAGTGGGAGTAGGGATTTGGCGTGGCCATATATATTCCCTTTCCAGCTATTACTTACACCATATTCTGAAATTACAATTGTGTAAATTTGTGTTTAAATGCAATTGTATTTTGGGAAGGAGGGAAGTCTATGTACATCCGTTAAGTACGTAACTTAGCATTGGACAATGATACATGCATTCCCATTTCATATGCTTACAGTTAGATAAGAAATCACAATAGCAATAAGCCAACATTTCCAGGTCCACTACATTATACAGAAATGGCACAGTGAAATAATCCTCTTGCGATATACACATAACTGCTGCCAGTACAACCTCATCACTGTGCAAATGAAGATTGGGAGCTCATAAATATGTTTAATGGGTTCCCATTCAGAAGCCTGAAACATCATAAGCCTGAAAATCAAAATCCTGAAACCAAAAGCCTGAAAATTCAGAATCCTGAAAACTCAAAATCCTGAAAGCCCAAAATCCTGAAAGCCCAAAATCCTGAAACTCAAAATCCTGAAAACACAAAATAGACATACTGATGTCATTGTGGCTTTGCTATTGTTAGCCCTGTGGTGTTAGGTCATGCGTTGTGGTCAGATAAGTGTGTGGTTAGTTTTATGTTAGGGTTAGGGGCGATTTAAGTGAGTTAGGGTTAGGGCGCAGGTTAGGCATGTATGCAATAGTGACAAATATTGGGGTTAGGGGCGGTTTAAGTGAGTTAGGGTTAGGCTGGGTCAGGTGAGTGTGCGATAGTGACGGACCTTAGGGTTAGGGTTAGGGTCAGGGTCAGTTGGTAGATATTAGTGTCCTTATAGTGACATATTAGCATTATTTGTGTTTTCAGGATTTTGAGTTTCAGGATTTTGGGCTTTCAGGATTCTGAATTTTCAGGCTTTTGGTTTCAGGATTTTGATTTTCAGGCTTATGATGTTTCAGGCTTCTGAATGGGAACCGTTTAATGACAGTAAGAAAGAATTCTAGAGTGCAGTGCGACATAATTCTTTTCAGAAAAATTGCAAATTAAAATCATATTTTTCACTCCTGACAGTACCACTTTCTAGTGCATGCTAAATAAATAATTAAACAAAACAGCTATCAAATACAACATGCGCAACTGTTGACTTACTTATTGATTTACTACCTTTCAGAATCACTGCACAAGAATTAGTGAGCACTCAAGCAAACAGCTAGTAAAAAAAAAAAAAAACTATTTTGAGTTGAGAGAGAGAATGTCAAATGTACAGTGACAGTAGACCTTGCATCACACACTGTAGCCCAAAGGTATCACTGCAATCATCAGGTATAAAAAAGGAAGTATCAATCTGAATGTCCTGCAATATGGGGTCCCTTACCACTGCTGCCAGCTGGTCATCATTGGTCATAGTTAGACTAGAACTGGGAGCTGCATGGGTCACTTCACCACCAGACTGACACATAATCATATTATGCAGAATGAATATCCTAAATGCACTATCTGGATCATAGTGAAGGGTAGCTCAAGACTCATCCAGGCACTTGAAACAGCTGTTCAGGAAGCCAAACACTGTCTTAATCCCAGCGTGGATTTGGGACAGGGATGTGTCATATTTCTCCTCCGCAGCTCCAGATGAATTTCTGAATGGCGTTATGAGTTATGACTCCAGTGGATATCCAGCATCCCCTAATGAGAAAAAAAAAAGAGAAAGAGAGAGAAAGAAAGGGAAGGGGATACAAATTAAAACACAGATTAATATACAACAATTACATTTAACATGAATGACTACTGACTTATCAAAAAATGTTTTTAACTTACCAACAAGGTGACCACTGGGCATCCTATTATGCAGGAAGAGGTGGAATGTGAGCTAGTGTTTCAGATTTGGGAAACATGTACACTGCTAGGATGATGGCAGACATATTGGAGATGCACCCCCATTCATCACCCACTACCTTGTTTTTCATGGAATGGAAGTCCTTCCTACTGCAGTATCACTCACCCTATGGACCAAGAGAGGCCCTAATTGTGACTTGTGTGCAATGTATTGCACTGAGTTCCTCAGGGATATATGCGTTCCCATAAAAGGCATACATATTTTGAGATCAGTCCTGAGGTGAGATTGTGAAATAGATGCACTGATACACATGTGCCAAGACTACATCTCGGAACTCCTTCAGTATTCTCAAAGCAGAAGCTTGTGAGATCTCCAAGGTGTCCCTAGACTCTTTCTGGAAGGTCCCCAGTGCAAGTATGGTGAGGACTATGCATACTTTGGTGTTCAAAGGAATAGAAAGTCCATGCATTCTCCAGTGCCCCTATGGGGACAAACCTGCTCACTAAGACCACTTATAATGTCTCTTTCCACTCTAAACTTATCAAGGATTTCTTGATTATCTTCTAGAGTAGGTATATCACTCTTCTAGAGTAGGCATATCACTCTTCTAGAGTAGGTATATTACTCTTCTAGAGTAGGTATATCACTCTTCTAGAGTAGGTATATTACTCTTCTAGAGTAGGTATATTATGGCCCCAGGTATATATAAAACTCTGATACATATTCTCTTAGATTTGTTTATTATTTGAAAGGAAATGAGATATTCAGCATTAGGGAATGGAGGAATATCATTTCAGTAAGGGGATATGTTGTAAGCGTTTAAGAAAAGGAGAGCATTACCACCTCCTTTTTTGTGAAGCCTATCTGACATTATAGCACTGAAGTCTGGAGGGAGAAATTCAGAGTCTTTTATGTTAGGTTTAAGCCAAGTTTCAGTAGCAGCAATTTTATCAGGCTGATTATGAGTTATCCGGGCAGTAATTTTATTATGAATACGCTGGAAGTTTAGTGTAACAATATTTAAGGATTTGTTGGAGTTTGGGGAGATAGGTGAAGCTGAAAGGTTAATAGTGGAAGAGGGTCCTGCATTAGGGTGGACATCACCACAGAAAGGTAGGTAATTAATTAGTTAGTTAGTTAGTTAGTTAGTTAGTTAGTTAGTTAGTTAGTTAGTTAGTTAGTTAGTTAGTTAGTTAGTTAGATAATGATATGAATGTGTTAACCAAGGTAGTGCACTAATAACAAGTGTCTGGTTTCAGTCTAAGTACTCTAATTGACTTCCTGTAAAGGCATCAGAGTGGAACATCAGTACATAACATTTGGTTTAAAAGTTCTCTAAGAAATGTTTGGTTCACGGTGGGGAAAGAGGTGTCAAGAGTAATTAAGGAATAAGGCTTGATGAGGTGCTTTGATCTACTGGTATAACAAATTATTTACATTCTTTTAGTAGGAAGGGTTCTAATTCACAGCTACTTTTGTTTAGGCAATTATCAATGTAAGAGGCATCTTTTTTACTTTCAAATGCAATTTGGGTTGCAATCTGTTATTGTCTTTTTTTCTTATGTTGGAAGATTTTTGCATACTTTATACCAAGTTTACAGCTACGCCTGACCATGAAGACAGCAGCATGGGCATTCTTTTGCATGGAGGGTTTCTATTTCTTCCATATTTTAGCCATGTTTTACATTAGTTGTTTTAGATCTGTTTTTGTTTGGTGGTAACTTTTACCACACAGCCTGTTCTTAGTAAATGGGAAAACACTATCAGTTACAGGAAGAATTATTGTCTTGAGATGAATAGCAACTTTTGGCTCACTTGTTCAGTACAGAAATGTCCAGTTAATATTTTCTGTCTCCATGAGGTACAGCCTTTCTTGACCTTCTGAGTATGATCACTTAGTTATTGTGCTGTGATATAATTTTGTGGCTTTATATGAGACAACTGCTTCAAACATGACGTTATCACCTAATCCTGTTGTGGGGCTTATAATATCTTTCAACTTTTGAATGATGATTATTAAAAGAAAAATACTGTTTTTTTAATGAAGGAGGGTTTGGCATAGTAGGTGTTGAGATTCACTGTGTCAAACAGTTAAAAAAGACATATTTGTTTATTAATTTTATTAAACCTTCTGGTTTGTGCGTGGAAACTTTCTGGGGTGAAGCACCAATAGACCACCACCTACAATCTCCATATTAATCATCTTGTGGAGAGGTTAAACTCTACACCAAAGACCATGCTACAGGCATTTGCAGACCAGTTTAAGTGTGAGTGGGACAAATATTTGCTCCATCGACTGTTTGCATGCAGAAAGATACCCAGGAATCCACAAGTTTTTCATCCTTTGATTAACTGTATGGGCATAGGGTGAGGGAGGCCTTTAGATTTAATTCATGATATGTGGGAGGGTAAGTGTGAGTCCCACAAGGAATCTGTTGTGGCATATGTCCTAAACCTCAGGACAAGATTTAGGGAGCTCATTGGTTTGGCCCAGGAGAACCTGGCAACAGCCCAACAGCAGAAAAAAGTCTGGTATGACACGAATGCTTGAGCCCAAAAGTATGTTGTGGGACAGAAGGTTATGCTGCTGATTCCTGTCAGACACAATAAGCTGCAGGCAGCTTGGAAAGGACCCTTTGAAGTAGTAAGGAAGGTCAATAAAGTCAATTACATGGCAAACCTGCTAGGCAGTAGGCAGGGGCACAAATTGTACTTTGTTAACATGATCAAGACTCAGCAAATCATGGAGGTCCTGGGCTGACTGTAAAGGTCAGGGTTGACAGTTAAGGCTAGTGTCAGGTGGGTATGGCAGAGGTCTCTTATCTGGGACATAGATTGGGGCATGGTATGAATAGGCCAGCACCTGCCAGAATAGAAGCTATTCAGACATGGCCTGCCGCTGTTACCAAAAAGCAAGTGAGAGCATTCTTGGGGACAGTGGGGTACTATAGAAAGTTCATTCCCAATTATAGTGCAGTAGCTGCTCCCCTCACAGACCTGAAAAGGAAAAACAGGACAGATAAGGTAGTTTGGACCCCAGCCTGGGAGCAAGCATTCCAAAAGCTTACAGGGCCTTTGGGAGGGCCCTCTGTATTAGCCAGTCCAGATGACAGCAATGCCAATGCAGATGGATTTTCAAGACAGGGTATAGGTTAATGTGTTACCAGAGAGGCCCATTTCTCTCAAGAAACGTTTTTCAGAGTCACTTGAAAAAAAAATAGCTTGAGTCTTCAAGGGGGGGGGGGTGAGATGTGATGTTGTCAGGTATTGCCAGCTGTACTAGGAGAATTAAGACAGTGCATGTGTGGCATATGCCAGCATGGCTGGTTGAAGTTATTTAAATAATCTTTATGTCATTTGACTGTCACACTAATTTGTACAGATGCTTGAATTAAAATGTATTTGCAAAAGTTGCTTATGTTAAAAAATGCTGCAACAGAATCTTACTAGAGTTAATCTGAACTGTGCCAGAGTCAGGTGAATAGATGTGATGTAATTCTATAACCAGCTGAAGGACGGACCTCTGTTTTTGTTTTTGTCTTTCTTTGGAATCTGATATATAAAATATCAATGTCAGTTATCACAGTTCAGTTGCTCGGTAGTTGTTAGTTTTATAGTTCAATGTGTGGAGTATCTCATTTTTCCTTGTGGAAGTAAGCATCTCAGCTGTACATCTTTCCTTGTGATATTAAGTGAGTTAACTAGTGACAGTTTCACTTATTTTAATTAGGAAAAGTACCGTGAGATTAGTTTAGTATTTCTTTTTCTTCATGTAAGATTATATCCAACTGTGTTATTTTATAGTTCCTGCAACTAAAAAAGTCTGATGTTTATTGTAGCTAAATCATAAATAGTTTCATGTTTTTATATTTTATTATCCATTATTAAATATTGTTTATTCCTTTTCATTGAAGCTGGTCTTTTAGTGAATGTCTTTAATATCTTGAGAGTAACCTGGAGTACCTGTGCTTATTTCTGTGTCACTGTGGCCACTCCAAAAAGCCTTATTGCTTCAGTCACACTCTACCATTCATATCAGTATTAAATTGATACAGTATACTTGGTTATCCCTTGTGAGAGCCTTAGAGTATTTGGCAGGTGGCAGCTACCCTGTAATCTGAAGAGAGGGGACACAGCTGGTAAATATGTGTCAGCCTTTCCCAGGTGTGTGTGTGTGTGTGTGTGTGTGTGTGTGTGTGTGTGTGTGTGTGTGTGTGTGTGTGTGTGTGTGTGTGCTTCTGTGTGTATGTGAAAAATAAGATATTCAAGTGTGTGTGCCAGATACTTGGAATTGGGACACAGTGCTCCAAGTTGGGTCTTGTTTGGGATCTGGAGAGACAGAGAGTCCGGTCCAAGTAGAGCAAGTTTCCTGTGTGCTCTTGGGGTTAATTCTCCTTGATGTAGAGAGCTGCATTTGAAATACGTTGTAAAATCCATTCCTGTTTTAGTGACTGCTTCCCACCAGTGTCACTGGTGAAGACTGACGCTCCTTGATTATTGGTTCAGGGTAAAGAGGGGGCCATCACAGTTGGAATCAGCTGTTATCCTTCAGATTAGATGATAAACTCAGATCTTTTTACCAGGAGTGGGTGGAAACCCAGATTAATATAGTAAATAACATAACATGTATCAGAAAGGTGATTGTGATATACTAAAACTAATAACAGCAAGTTTATCCTATACTTGAAAACCTAGGGCAGTCTGACAAAGGTAAGCCTACTATGAGACTAGCAATGGTCTCCACAACAGATCAAAATTCAAGACTGGTTCATCTTCCTCACAGTATAAAATTTGGAATATAAGCTTATCTTTCCACTGAATATCAACAATCATAAAATGGGCTCTATTAAAAAAATCATAAAATGGGCTCTATTAAAAAAAATGTTTTATTTATTTATTTTATTTTTATTTTACATTTGTTAACCGGGGGGGTGTCTGACTGAGCCAAACAGACCCCTTTTCAGCAGAGGCCCAGGGAGAAAAGCTCCACATACAAAAATTACAGATACATTTAGATATTTAGACATGATCAGTATACACACAAATTCAAATAGACATGATTTTACATTGGTATGCAGCACATCGACAGTTACAGTGGGGAGAATAAACAAAAAATATTAATTTAAAAATAAAGGTAATTAATAGATTTGTGGTGTACAGCTGAAATTTGGAACATAGGTAGAATACATACATAGTACACAGGTACAGTACATACATTGCAGATTAGCCAGTGTTTGTGAGTAAGAGTGAAAACTATTATCAAATACTCTAGGTTTAGTATGTGTACCTTATTCACTTTCACTTGCCTGAGGAGCAATCATGGCACTGCCAACTTTGTTTGAGATGTTGCCTAATGAGGTTTTTAAAGGAGGCTTTGGGCAATGTGTTTTGTATGCTAGTGGGGAGAGAGTTCCATTTTTTAGCCACTGAACTACTTTATAATGTGTCTTCAAAGCTGTTGTCACTGTTGATGACTTCTAGTAGTAGTTTGCTTGATGATCTAAGAGTCTTTTGGTTGAATGATGTACTAGGTTTTTAAGGGCAGGACACTTACTGGGAAGGTAATAGATAGAATGACAGAGGCAGATCTGATTGTAGGTTAGGAGGTTGGGAAGTTCAAGCGAGTGGAGCTGTTTCAAAGCAGTAAAGTGATGAGTTCTATAAGAGCAATTTGCAGCAAAGTGGGCAATTCTGTTATAGCAGGCTTCCATTTTGCTTATTTCAGTTTTGTTGAGATTAGTCAGAATGGGAGATGCATAGAGTAGGGTGGATAGAAGTTGTGATCAATCAGTGGCTGATCTTGTGTTGTTGGTAAGTAATGGTTTGATATGGTAGAGTGATCCCAGTTTGGCATGTACTTTTTTAATAGTTAAGTTGAGATGACTATCAAATTTTAGGTGGGAGTCTATGGTTATTCCCAATAGCTTAGCCTATGACACTGGAGCGATTGCAGTAGCATTTGTGGAGTAGATAGTGAATTGACTGTTATCAGTGTTTTTCTTAGAACTGGTTATAATCATAAGCTGAGTTTTCTTTGGATTGAGGATAAGTTGGGCTTTGGTAAGGTAGCTTTCAATGTCAGAGAATGCTAGTTGAGTTGTTTGCAGGAGGGTGGGAATGCTTTGGGCAGCACAGATTAAGGTAGTATCATCTGCATACTGAATGATAGATGCATGCAGTGTGGAGGTATGGAGGTCATTTGTGAAGATTGTGAATAGTAGTGGTCCTAAGATAGAACCCTGTGGGACTCCTATAGTTATGGGAAGCTGAGGAGAGAGAACATTTTTCCATTTCACAGCTTGGTACCTGTCAGTTAAGTAGCTTTGGAACCAGGTAAGAGTGGAATTGGTTTAGTTTGTTTAGCAAAAAGGCAGTGTTAAAATCGCTAACAGGGAAAGCATTCCACTGTGTTAAAAAAATGAACACACAACACACACACACACACACACACATGAAAATGAACATGCAACACACACACACACACACACACACACACACACACACACACACACACACACACACACACACACACACACACCTGATGTTTGTCTGCATGTATCTATCTATCCATCAGGTCCATGGGGTTGACTATATATATATATGTAATGGTGTGTGTATGTACAGTATGTGTGTATATCTATCTATCTATATATATATATATATATATATATATTTACACACATACGCATACATACAAATATTTCAAACACAGGCATTAATGCCATTCTAGCTTGCCAATATACCATAACACTTGTTCCCCTAATAAGTGTCCAGACTGTTCTTAAAAATATCTTAACTAGTACTTGCTTTAATGTAATTAGGTAGTCTGTTCCATGCTTTGGCTACTCTGTCAGAGAACCAATTAATATACCTCTCATTCCTATAGAATATTCTACACAGGTTGTCTGATGATTCTGTAGTACTTTTTGATAACCTCAAACATTCCCAGAAGTATCTGTCTCTTAATGTCCTGTATAACTGAATAAGATCCTCTCTTAGATATCTGCAAGAGAGACACTGTACAAGTTCAGATATTTTAGTATTTCATAATAACTGAAATTTTCACATCCATAGATGCCCTTGATATATTTCTGCTGTACTCTTTCCAGTTTACTCATGCTTGTTTTCTTACGGAGTTTCCATATTGATATTCCATACTCAAGTTTAGGTCTAATATAACTAACAAACAATGACTTCATTATTTTTGATTTCCTAGATTTTATAAATCTTTTTATACAACCTATAGTTCTATAACTATCGTTAACCAATTGGTTGACATGATTCAAAAAACCTCATAGCTGAATCTACCCATATACCCAGGTCCTCAAATTAGTCTACAGTTTCAATCACTGTGTGCTGTATTAGATGTTTACCTTTCAATTTATACCTCCCAAATCTCATATGCTTAGTTTTTGATGTATTTATCAGTATATATATATATATATATATATATATATATATATATATATATATATATATATATATATATACATATATACACACACACATACATATATACTTCTATACATCTATTAATATATCTATTAGTCTATATGTGTGTGTGTGTGTGTGTGTGTGTGTGTGTGTGTGTGTGTGTGTGTGTGTGCATGTGGCAGGGATGTGTAATATATATATATATATATATATATATATATATATATATATATATATATATACAAATAGATATTGCAGATAGATACAGCAGCCTTAATATTCTAGCAAAAGATCAGTTGAAGGTGTAATGAAAGGGATTAAAGACTGCTCTAAGACCATTGATTATTTCATGTTTGATGGCAGCACCAATACCATAAGTTGTGTAAATGTGAGAATAAAGACAGCCTTGGAACAGACATCGACTGTTGGACTTTATAGACCACCAAAGTCAAGTGCTGATGACATAGAAAATTTAAACATTTCTTGCATGTATCACAGGAGGGAAAACTAATAGTCCCAGAAACAGACTAGAATAATATTAATTCAGCAAAATGTGTAAGAAAATTATTTACAATTTATTTGCGGGAACAATTATTATTTCATATTGGGAAAAAGCTATCAGGTAACAGAGCATAGTGGACATTGTGTGTGTTTCTAATATCAGGTTATACAGCCATAGATGTGTAATAAACATTAAATTACTGCTAGATAATTCTGCTAAACTGATATATAAATCAATGCAGAAAACGTTAATAATAGACTACATGGAAGCAAAACAACCACAGTAAAAAAATATATTTGGAGTAATGTGTTCAGTGGAAAATCTCAAAAAGAATGTTTCAGGTCTTAAAAGGAAAATCGTTTGAATGCACAAAATGGAAACAAAAGTGTTTAATATTAGAATCTAGATGCACAAGGTCAGGGGGATATATTTCCATAAGAACAAGATACGTAATTAAGATGAGAGACAAAAATATAAGAAATGGAAGCAATATCAAACTATAACTTAAAATTGAACAAGATGCATAATTAAGATGAGAGACAAAAATATAAGAAATGGAAGCAAGATCAAAATATAACTTTGAAAATTGAAATAAAAAAACTGAACAGACAAATTAAGACAATATCAGGAAAAAATTATGAATAAAATTTGAATATAAATTTAAATTTATATATAGATAGTGAGCATTATAGGAAACTATTTTAAAGATGCATAAGTTGTAGGAGTAAACACATATGCATTGATAACCTGTGTAGATTCTTTTTTTATAAACATTTTTATTGTATTTTAGAATAAACTGAGATAGTACAGAATTTAAATCAGATGAAACAAGTAACAATCAACAACTATATGCAACATCCATAACAAATATTAATACTAAATAATAACATTAATATTTCTTTAATAAAACTTTTGAGGCTGTGCTAAGATATTTATAGAGTACAATTTATAGTTCTAATAAGTAGAATTTGTAATTCTCTATTAGCTACTGCTGCTAGACAGGTAAATTGAGAAAAAAAGATGGTATTTGTACTTTTCCAATTCATAGTGATAACCTTTGTAGCAATAGCTAAGATAGACCATAGGAGAGGCACTTGAGTCTTAGGGGCAGGTCTTGGAATGGAAACATTAAATAGAATCAAATAGTCTGCTATGTTACATTTGTCTGACCACAAAGCTTTATTAAAATGTCTAAATCTTTCTCAAAAAGGTATCACCATTTGACATTTCAGAATCATATGTTCCCAATCTGCGTCTAAATTAGAATTTCACCTCCAACATCACTTATTTTCTTTTTTATAAAATAGTGCAATTTTACATGGCATGAAGAATCTTCTATGTATAAACTTCCAAGTAAATATTTTTGAGTACATAATAATAATACATATATGATGTGGAGTTATTTAGACATCCCCAATATAAATTTTTGGTAGTCTCTGTAAATTCATAAATTCTTCCTTATCTATTCTGGTAGAATAATCCCAATGGGAGGTATCAAAAGCTAAAAATTCAGCTATTAAAATTTTATAAATCATCGATAAGTGTAATTTATTTTGTCTTCAGTGACATTAATTTGAAAGAAAAAAGTATAAGATTTTGGGAATTGATTTAGTATTTATAGATAATGATGCTTTCAATTTATTACTTGAGAATTCTCTTAGCACCTAGATATCCAACCAAATAGTGTTCATATTATAGCTATCAAATAATTTTCCTGTTCTCACTTATTTTGTTTTCATTCATGAATTGGTACCAACATTTTCAGGATTTTATTGTTTTTAGGATAGATATACTCACTCAAGATGATTCTAAAATTTAAAAAGAAAGTGAAGCTCACTGTGGCAAATTAAATAACAGGGGCTATCAAGAAAGAATTGCGAAAGAAAAATATTATGAACTGGGAAAGTCTAAGTAGTTTTCCTGAAATTAAAAATGTTGTTGGAGGTAAGCCCTTATTTGTTTATAAAAAGTTAAAATGTTTTATAAACTTCTTTTAATCTAAATTAAATTTACCCTTAAGCAAATATAGCAAAAATGGAATGTATAAGTGCATTAACTGCAGCTTTTATAGTTCTTCCCTCACTGATATTACTGAGTTTAAAATCAGAAATATTAATATAAGAATTAAAGGCAGGTATTGTAAATTGATGTTTGTGGCTTATTTGGTTTTATGTGACTCTTGTAACTCTTGTGAAGCTTTTTACGTCAGCAGAACCATAAGAGAATCAAATAGAATAATGTATGAAAATTAGCATTGTATTAATACCAAAGATGAGAGACATGCTCTCAGTAAAAATTACAATCAAAATAATTGTTTAGGTAGTTTTAAAGTGGTTGTTTTAGAGCAAGTTATGAATTTTGAAAATGCTTTTAATGCTGAAGAATAACTTGACTGGATAGAGTGTTTGTGGCAGCTAAGATTGGATGCTTGTCGTCCTCCTGGGCTGAATGATTAGAAGAATTTTAAAGTTTATTTAAAAAGAAAGAATTTGAGGCAAGAATTTTTTTACTCATGTGACTTTTAAATTATTTAAAAAGATGTTTTTTCAATTGCTACATTCAGTCTAAAGAAGTCTTGGAAAAGAACAAAAGTGCTTACTGAATGGTTTAATAAAGAGTGTTGTTTTTATATTTAAGGTGCAATATTTAATACATTTTTAATTTCATCAAATGTGTTTCATAATATTTTTAAAATGCTGTCAGGAAATATTTTATATAATTCTGAAATTAAACCATCCAGTCCCAGAGCTTCATTTTTTTTAGTTTTTTTTTTATTTTGTCCTTTAGTTCTTTGAAATTAATGGATTTATCTAACTCATCATTTTGTCCCTTCAATGATTTTTGCTTTATGTCTTCTTCCAGGAAATGGTCAATTGCTTCAGAATTGTCCAGAAATAAATCTTTGTTATTAATTTCTTCATAATGCCTCTTACAAGCTTCTAAAATATTCTTCAAGTCTGTTACTCTTTTAGTCTTGTTATTTGCATGATAAGTGATTTATTTAATGTGATTTGTGTTATTTATATTTGATCTTATGTCTAATCTGTGCATATTTTTAGGGCTTACAGTATAGGTTTGTAATTTGAGTTTCTCTAAATTTATTGCAACTTTGTGAGATAATGTCTCTATGTATTTTTAATTCAAGACTTTTACTTTTTCAATTATGCTTGTATTAGAAGACATTAGTTTCAATTTAAGGTTGTCAGTTTTAGGTTGAAGTATCTTTAATCCATTATCCCATTCATTTCTCTTCATTAGATAGCAACTTTTTATTCTTCCATAAATGTAAGTCTTTAAGGTATCCCATAAAATGACATCTGAAACCTCACTATTGTTATTGGTATCCATAAAGGCTTTTAGTTCATTCAAAAGACATTTTTGAACCCTTCAATTTTAACAATATATGCTGGTATTCTTTCTCAATATATCAAATCATTAGGTTTTAAATTAAGTTTAAAGACAATGGCATTGTGATCAGACAAAGGACAAAATGTTATCAATACTTCCTCTACTTTAGAAAATAACTCATTAGATACAGAAACTTTATCAATGTTTGGGTTCCAAATCTATATGAAAAATGTATATAATTTAGAGAATTTGCCAATTTCAACTACTGAATGTTTGTAAGATTCATCATGTTTATGAAGTTAGTTGCTTAGCTGTATCAGTTATTTTAATTTTCTTATCTTTGGTAGTATCATTTACTAATAATATGCAACTGAAAGCACCGGGCCAATATGAGTTTACCTTTAGCATGTAAAGCTATGAGGTTCAAGTATTTTTTACTACTTTGGGACCCATTCCAGGAATCCAAAAATTTTAACAAAAGTGTACAATTTCTTATCTGTTTCAAGCACAACTAAACCCATCATGCCATTTCTGTCTGTATAACAATTTGCAGGAAATGTATCAGCTTTGTTCATTTTAAGATATTTAAACAAGCCACATCTCTTCATTGGATTATTCACTCCATTTATATTCAATGAGACACAATTATATACTATCATTGTTAAATCTTGTTTTATCTAGAAATTTTGAGTAATAACTTTTATGACTTAGGCAAAGATCAAATTTAACACATTTTGTTATGAACAAAAACTAAAACTATTTGATAACAACATAACAAAAATATTTACAATCCCTAACAAGGAATGCATCATTCTTGGTTTGATGATGTAGTCATTCAAAACCCCTTCTATTCTCTTCATTACTTCAATAGCCATTCCCCTGCTTCTACTTCTAGAAATGTATATTTGGATTTATTATATTTCTGAGCAAACGTCATCTAATAATAAATTATAGTGGTCTACTTAAATGTAATATTAAATTAACATTAATTTGAAGTCATATATTATTTACATCTATCTAACCATAATGAACTAAAATAATAATAATGCTCACAAATGTCTAATATATTATAAATAGAAAATAGAATATTTATATTTTTAACAATATGCATATATAAAATACACAGATTAATCTAAATTATTAAATAACATTTCATACATGAAACAAATGACATACTCTATATGTTCTTAATATAGTTTATTACTTTAAAACATTAACAATATAACTGGCTGCAATTATCTTAAAAATTTAAAGTGCTTTAACATCGTAATCACATTATCAACAATACTTATAGATAATATACAATGACTTTATATTAATCAAATTATTAATGACCTTTCAAACAATTAATTTAACATAACATATTGTACATACCTATAAATAAAAACTGTTTCCCTCAGCTCAAACCTTTGTTAACTGACATATTATATTTACTACTGGAATTTACCCAGTTGACAATATCATAATATAACTATGACTATTTAATTATTTTAGTATTATTTGGGAGTAATGACAGCCTTCCCCCTATAGTCAAACTATACAGAAGTACTCTAAGATTCACTATCATCCATACTATGAAACAAAAAAGAGAAGTTCCTTAGCAATTGACTGCTTGGGAATAATATCCAGTCCATATCATATACAAATCTTACTTGCAACTAATGTAGTCTATGTATTTAACTTCATACAATAAATCAAAATATAGTTCACAAAATCATAAATTAAAATAATCATGTGTATAAATGATTTGCCTATATATGGCTGAAAAATCTTAGGTATATTAAACAAATTATATTAAATTATTTCAGCAATAACACCAGAATCAAATCAGATCAAACTATTATATAATACAGTATTCTAATGTTCCAGATTGCATTTATTAGGCAAATCATTTTATTTTAAGTTGTAAGATAACTTCTAAAATGTTAAAGAAATCTTTTTAGTAAACAGCGTATTTCGAATATATGTAATTTCACATCACTTCCCTACATTACTATATAGATCCTCACTTACTTCACTTCATCAACAACCATTTAGCTTATATCACTTTGACTTAACTATGTACAACAAAATAAAATAAACTTCTTTTAGTTGTTACATTGCACATTGCCTTTTACATACTGCAATTACTATTATATTATATTATAACATTTAATTATGTTATCAAATCATATAAAACAAATTAGATGTCCTTTACTTATAAGTGTGTGTTACCCTTTAAATTCTGCAATTGTCATGCGTATAGTCAGCTATTATAATTCCTGCTACATTAGTTATTTTTAGCATAAGTATTAATATATTATATTTAAAAGTTTCATT
This sequence comes from Protopterus annectens, assembly GCF_019279795.1. Classification (NCBI taxonomy): domain Eukaryota; kingdom Metazoa; phylum Chordata; order Ceratodontiformes; family Protopteridae; genus Protopterus; species Protopterus annectens. Next base: position 469,818,835 of record NC_056735.1, read on the forward strand.
TTCTTTATTTTAAATATTTCCATACTGTTTGCTTTTAGTCACAGACTGCCTTTTTTCTCTAGTGCAGTTTTCCATTCTGTTAACTTGTTGAGGTCAAAGTTCATTTACAGATGATTAGCGCTTCTGCAAGTTTGCAAAGCTGTGAGTCTTCTTATTCTGGTTTGTACTCCTTGCGAGCCAGTTTAAATAATTTTATAAGGCAAGAAAATGCATGTAAAGTGGAAAAAAGATTGGTTAGTTGTAAAAAAGCTTCACATATGTTTGCAATCTATAAAGTGTGAGCCAAGTTTCAAAGCAAGTACGTTAACAACTAAATCAATACATTGCAATGCTTTAATGCATAGCACTCCATTTACTGAGTTAGCCACTGTGGTTTAATCACCAAACACAACTGTAACACGAACTAGGTCCCAAAAAGCCAAGAAAAGAAAAGCAGGAGCACTGATACGATCCAATGAACTCTTCACAGTGGAATTCCAACAAATCTTCTGCATACAATAAAAGATTTCTTTATTGCGATACAAAGTAAACAAACTGCACGAACAGACAACAGAGTAAAACACAGTGTAAATCAAGCGCTTTCACCCGTACTATGACGGGCTTTTTCAAGATGAAATCTTTTATTGTATGCAGAAGATTTGTTGGAATTCCACTGTGAAGAGTTCATTGGATCATATCAGTGCTCCTGCTTTTCTTTTCTTGGCACTGTGGTTTAATGACTTAAAAATTATTTTTGAAACAAATTATGTATGTTAACCACTTAGCTCTTCTAATGATATGGAAAAGAAAATAGTTACAATAAAACATTAAAAAAATAGATACTATAAAATGCATAGCCTGAATGAATCTTATAGGAAACACAAAGACAGCCATTCAAGTTTCATTTTTCTCAGGCATAGTATTACAGGGTTTCAAGATTTACCTGCATAATTGCATTTATATTTAAAAATCTATGCAGATTATGTAAAACCATCTAGATTATCCTACTTAAATTGTAACTATGTATTCACTCTAGCAAAAAAGAATTATTCTGAAGACAGCTGGTATTGCATTAGTAATTATCATTTTATATATATATATATATATATATATATATATATATATATATATATATATATATATATATATATATATATATATATGGGTCTACCTGACAAGGTCGACAAGCCACAACATCGACAATCAGTTTACCGACACCACATAACCGACAGTTCACAAACACGAAACCTCACATGCCCGACAACGAAATCACTGACACCACATAACCGACAGTTCACAAACACGAAACCTCACATGCCCAACACACCATAATGACAACAATCAACAAGCAAAACAAATCCCCTGTCCAAAAAGCACACACACAACACAAGCACACCAAAATCCTTACAAACCCACACTAAACCTCACATACACAACTATCTACAACCTTAACCCAAACCCTAACCCTAAGGTCCGTGACTATCGCACACTTACCTAACCCGCTCCCTAACCCTAACTCAATTAACCCTCCCCTAACCCAAAGACTATCACTACTGCACACTTACCTAACCTGCGCCCTAACCCTAACTCACTTAACCCGCCCCTAACCCAAAGACTATCACTACCGCACACTTACCTAACCCGCGCCCTAACCCTAACTCACTTAACCCACCCCTATCCCTACAGACCATCAATATCACACACTTACCTTACTCGCACCCTAACGTCCATCACTACCGCATACTTACACAGCCTTTTCCCATGCCGGTGTTCTCAGCGTCGGTGTTTTCATCCGTCGGTCTTCTCAGTTGTCGATCTTCTGGCGTCGGTGTTCTCAGTGTCGGCGTTCTGAGCTGTCGACGTTGTCAGGCGGACCCATATATATATATATATATATATATATATATATATATATATATATATATATATATATATATATATATATATATATATTCCAGATTCTAAAACTGATATATTAAAAAGTTTTACCTTTACCTTGTGAGCTTTCAAGTCTTCTTGACTATTAACAGAATATTTACATTGCAGTAAAGTTACCAAAGACAAAAAACAGCCCAATAGGCAAATAAGGAGAGAAAAAAAATTAGAAACTCTGTTACTTTTCCTTTCGTTTTTTTTTTTCTCTTTTGTTTACCATCCACTTTTAACTGCATTACTTTTTAAGCTCATAGTGGACCATTCCATTTCTTCTGGTTTATCCAAAAGTCCTTTTTTTTGTGAAAAATCCAAAGCTGTGTCTAATAAGTTAAAAGTCTTTTGTCCTTCTGATAAAAACATTCTGACTCTCACAGAAAATAATATTTGAGCTTTGATGTTAGATTTTTTTAAGGATTTTAATTAGAGGAACACATGCTTTTCTTTTAGAAATAACTGCAGAGGTATAATCTTTGTCAAATCTGATTACTTTACCTTTGTAGTTTACTGGAGAATTAGTCCAAGCTGTTTTACGGAGCAAGTCTTTAACTTGTGTGGAAAAAAAATTGACTATTATTGATCTTGGTGCGGGTGGGGTTTCTATTGAAGAGTTATTTGAAAGAGACCTATGTGCTCTTTTTATTTCAAAAGGCAGTGACTCAGGGAGATTCCGGATTTTTGGAAGCCAGTGGTTCAGGAAATGTACCATATTACTTCCTTCTTCAGGGACACCATATATTCTGATATTATTAATTTAATTAGAGGAACACATGCTTTTCTTTTAGAAGTAACTGCAGAGGTATAATCTTTGTCAAATCTGATTACTTTACCTTTGTAGTTTACTGGAGAATTAGTCCAAGCTGTTTTACGGAGCAAGTCTTTAACTTGTGTGGAAAAAAATTTGACTATTATTGATCTTGGTGCGGGTGGGGTTTTTACTGAAGAGTTATTTGAAGGAGACCTATGTGCTCTTTTTATTTCAAAAGGCAGTGATTCAGGGAGATTCAGGATTTTTGGAAGACAGTGGTTCAGGAAATGTACCATATTACTTCCTTCTTCTTCAGGGACACCATATATTCTGATATTATTCCTTATAGATCTGCTTTCAATATCATCCAGTTTTTCCCAAAGGGAGTTGTTGTGCTTCAATAGGAATTCAACCTGGCTTTTATTTTCATTTAATCTGCCATCCATCTCATTGAAAGATTTTTCCACGAGGGTGATTTGATTAGAATGTTTGTTTATGATTTCATTAAGCAGATCAATTTGTTTCTTATTTTCCTGGTTTATATAATGTCCATTTTGTTCTCCAATTTGTCCAGTTTTATTGATATTTCTTGTAAGCTAGTTATCAGAGATTGCAACTCTGATTTCATTTCATTTTCCTGTGGGGAAGCTTTAGAGGGACTCATTGCTTTTCCTATCAAGGATGCCCACCAGTCCACTATTCCGACTTGACTGAAGAGAAAAAACTTTTGACAGGAACAAAACAAAATAAAGTCTTCAAAATCTGGTTTTCTTGCTGGAATCTCTTTACTCCTTATTTATTGTCACATAAAATTAATTTTAAAGAAATTTTTTTTTCCATTTGAATTAAAAAAAATCCTATTAGAACAACTGAACAGAGGCAGAACAATTTTTTTAAGCTGCTAACTGCTTGGCATCTTAGCCATGCCCCCATTTCACCTGTGTAGGTTCTAAAATTTACTCCCACACACAACACATTTTATATATATATATATATATATATATATATATATATATATATATATATATATATATATATATATATATACCCCAACAAGCTTCTGGTGCATGTAGGCCCACTGTGTGCTCGGACTGTACCAACATGTAACACACCAAGATGATAGTCCAGTACCACTATGTTATATACATTACTGAAATTTTAATGAAAACAAAATAAAGTCCAGGCAATACTTTCAGCTTCTTCATTTATTCAGGCAAATGCCAATTCTGACAAAAGCCCATGGCCGACAAACAGTCACAGCAACAAGAAACTCCAAACAGGTTTCAGCCCCTGGCATCCTCAGTGGAATAATACAGTCCCTTACAATACATACATTTATATACCCAATTCTTAAAGACACAGGGTGAAATCAACTCCCATTTGCCTGAATAAATGATGATGCTGAAAGTATTACCTGGACTTTATTTTGTTTTCATTACAATTTCAGTAATGTATATAATATAGTGGTGCTGGAATATCGTTTTGGTGTGTTACATATTGGTACAGTCCGAGCATGAGTGGGCCTACATGCACCAGAAGCTTGTTGGGGTTTCTATCAGTGCTTAGTGCTGTGGCGTTTTTGGTGTCTTCATTGTGAGTGGATCTATTTACTAGTTTCAAGATGTTGTTTGAGGGTGATTTGTGAACATTTATTGGGAACCTTTCAGCAGATAAAGAAGATGGCAAACAGTCTGAAACTGCATTTATTGGGGTGAGTCGCACTTCAGAAATGCAAAGTACTATTAAAGAACTTTAATGTAGCTATGAGAAAGTTTTGTTCAACAGTATGGCATATAAAATTGCTACAAGCTTATTTGGAAGCTGGAATTATACCTTGAGGCCTAAGGGTATACATAGAACCCAGAATGGGTAAGGAAAATCAGTCTTTTATTAATAAATGGCATGTGATACAAAATACGGCACTGAAACTGTTTATAGAACTGTTGGTCTCATATTATGAAGAGACACTTAATAGCATTAAGGGTCAACTTGACTTGTGTTTGGAGTCAGTACAGTGTTTTGAACAACAAGATGAATATAAGAGACTGTTTGATCAATATGTTGAAGAGATGAGTGTTTCTGATTCAGAATTAAAAGCTAGAAAAGTAAAAAAATATAGTAGGGACTTGATTGACTTTAAATCTGACAAGGCCTATGCAGGGAAACAAATGAAAAGGGCCGTCGGGTTTACAGAGACTAAGTCAGGCAGAAGTAAAAGAATGCATAATAAATCTATTCTGAAACAGACTTATAATTTGGGATATAATACAGAATCTAGTGCTTCAGAAATGTCTCCAAATGCAGTTAGCACCGAAACTGAGAATGATATGGGGGACATATTAGATGCTGGATCTCCAAGATGCAAAACAAACAGTTCCAGGATTAGCCCTTTAGAAGGGGCGTGCAAAAAACACTACAAATGAAGAAGAGATACAAGTGGAGAACATTTTCAGAAATCTGATGACCAAGTAGAAAAAGAAGATGGACTTTTAGTTAATTTAACTGACTATAACTTAACTAATGAAGAGAAAGCTGTTCTTAATAAAGGCTTAAACTATGTACCATCACATTTTATGTCCCAATATGATGTTTGTATGGATATAAAACAGTTCTGCAGAATGTTAAATTTCAAATATTTTTTCATAATAGAGGTGAAGTGTCTAATGTTGTATCTTAGTTTAAGGTTAAGATAATATTTTAAGGTACACAGACAACCCGCTCCTCCTTCCACCAAACACTAATACATGTGAGAGATGCAATTATACAGCCAAACTGGAGGCTAAGCTTTCTCAACCCAAGACTGGACCAGGTAGTCAAGAGGAAAAGGGAATTACTTGCATCACACCACCAGGCTCACATAAACCTATGAAACCAGTACCAGCAAAAAAACACACATAAATACATGAAAACATACTCGGAGGCTCTAAATAAAAATCTGCAAATGCAACAGAGACCTCTAAAGCAGACATCCATGCAACCTCCACCTCCCCAACACAAACCATGAAACACATACTTCAGAAAGCCAGTGTGCCACACAATTACAGCCCTTAAGGCAAAATAACATATCCAACACACTAGTAATAGGTGACTCTATAGTCAGGCACACTAATGTCCCACTCACTAGGCTGAACAAGGAGAAGGTTACTGTTAGCTGTCTGTCAGGTGCTAGGATCCGCTACATAACACAAGCACTCAGGTCACTGTAGAACAAGTACAAATATGACTCTGTCATTGTCCATGTTGGTGTGAATGACCTGAGCCGTAGCGCCCTGGACTGCATGAAAAGAGACATGGAGGAGCTCTCTGATCACGTAGCCCAGGCCGGTATTACCCTGACCCTTAGTAGCATCTGCTCTCACCAAGAATGATACCATGGTATAGAGAAAAAATTATCCATTTTGACAATTGACTAAGCTTCTGGTGTCATTCAAAGGGGATCCAGTGTCTGTCAGCCTGGGATGACATGCTCGACAGGCCACGTTGCTTCGCTAGAGATGGCTTGCACCTGTCACTCTTAGGCTTTCGAATACTGACCAAGGCTCTTGCCACCCCCATAGTGCCTTTTTTAGGCAAGGCTCAAAAGACAAACCCACCACCATAAATAGCACAAGTAACATATAACTGAGGGTAATGCTACTCAATGCCAGAAGTCTAAACCTCAAAATGCATGCACTCGAGGCATTCCTCAGTATGGAGAAAATTGATATATGTGCAGTAACAGAAACCAAGGCTCTAGAGAGCACCCCAGTACTGCCAGGCTACAACTCATACCATACATTTTGGCCACAAAACCCAGACTGAAATACAAAAGGCGGGGGAGTATCCTTTTTCATCAAGGATACCAACATCTGCAGGTTAGTGGCATAGCACGAAGCTTCAGAGATCATCCACATGCAACTAACAATGGGCAAAACTGCTATTCAAATTATAGCTTGCTACAGATCAATCACCATGTCCCAGGACCCCCACTCCGCATTCCTGGAAACACTGGGAAACATAAAGGTCCTACCAAGCACCGTGGTATTGGGTGATTTCAATTACCCACACATTAACTGGGAGAACTACTCAAGTACAAACTCCCTTACCCAACATGTCCTAGAATTTATAAACTCAAATGCCCTGGATCAACTGGTCAACACCCTCACCCGAGGTGACAACATATTGGACATGGTCATCACCAACATGGGTGACCGGTGTTCCACACTACAGGTCAACCCCTTGCTGGTTAGATCTGACCATAAACTAATCACTTGGATATCCACATTCTGCCACCACCCCCGGTCAAAGAAACCACCGTGAAAAACTTTTCAAAAGCAAACTTCACGTTACTTAAGACCAGGGTGGGAAGTTTCAAAGACCCCATGCTAAAGGATAACACTGTCCAAGCTGCAAAGTCCTTTACTAATGCACTCTATAGGCACCTACATGAATGCAAGGATCATGCTATCCCAAACAAAGCCAAGACTCACTCCTCCAAGAAAAGGAAACCAGTCTGGTGGACCCCTGCCAAAAACAAGTTATACAATAAAAGGAGGAAACGAGGTCAGAAAATAGTAAAATCCCAAGAAGGGAAGACATCCCTGATCAGTTTCAGCAAGAAACTATGTTCCCTCATAAAATCATCCAAGGCTAGCTTCGAAAGAAAAATTGCCATGGACTCCGAAGATAACCACAAGGCATTCTTTAGCATTGTCAAGAATCTAAGTGGCAATTCTTAGATCTGCTCAGAGTTAGTGCAGAATGGCACAAAATACACTGAACCAACTGATATAGCCATATCCTGGCAGACAGGTTCAGTGCAAACGTCATGCCCTCTCACCCCAAAATGGCCCATAACTATACCAGAAGAATGTAGTGCCCCTGAAATCACAGACACTCAGATTAAAACAGCCCTCTCCAAAGCCAAAAACACAGCATCAATGGGACTGGACAGTGTCCCAAGCTTCACCCTACATGAGCTCAAAGATGAACTAACCCCTCACCTAAACACACTGGTTAAACTCAACCTCTCCACAGGCTACGTGCCCACAGAGTGGCGCACAGCAACGGTTATTCTGCTCCACAAAGGTTGAGCCACAACGGACCCCAGGAACTATTGCCCTATAAGCCTGACTAGCTTTGTCTGCAAAGCTATGGAGTGCATCATCATGGATCTCATTAACAGAGAAATTGGGAACCTCCAAACACTGGACCCTACCCAGTTCAGCATTGTTAAGGGCAGATCATGCCTCCTAAACCTGGTGGACTTCTTTGAGACAATTACCAAGGCTATAGATGAGGGATAGGTGGTCCACACAGCCTACCTAGACCTTGCGAAGGCCTTCGACACCATTCCCCATTCAGGTATTATAGACAAGCTCACCAGCCTGAACATAAACCCCTACATCACGAGATTGGTTGCCAACTGGCTCATGGACAGAACCCACATGGTAAGAGGTGTAGAAGCTAGGTCTGACTCTAAACCGGTTACAAGTGGCATTCCCCAGGGCTCAGTCCTAGGACTCCTCCTGTTCGGCATATACTTCTCAGAGGTACAGGCAAGCACAGGAGGACTATAGCTGACCAAGTTCACAGACGGCTGCAAACTAGGGGCTATAATTGACTCTCCGACTGACACAGATATCCTCCAAAGGGGTCTCACTGAGACAGATACCTGGTGTCAAAACAATGGCCTCAAGCTAAATGCCAAAAAGTGTATAGTCATCCCCTTTTGAAAAAACAAAAGTACCCACAAACTACCACATAGGTGGTAGCCCCCTAAATACAGAAGACATAATAAGGGATCTGGGGACCCAAGTAGACAGTAACCTCTCCTTTGATAAACACATTGCCAAAGTGGTTAGAAAATCCTTCTATGTGGCCCACCTAATCACAAAAGCGTTTGCATCCAGATCAAAAGAGGTCATTGGGCCCCTCTACGCATCACTCATCAGACCCATCATAGAGTACAATGCCCCATTTGGGATGTACCTTACAAGACACCTGCAACAACTGGAAAGACCACAGAAGTACCTCACCAAGAGAATCACTGGCTTCAAGCAGATGCCCTATGCAGCTCGACTGAAAAAACTCGAGCTGTACTCGGTTGCATACCGCCTACTCAGAGGTGATCTCTGCCTGACATACAAAGCCATGTCCCACCCAGAATTGATGGACATGCTCCACCTAAAGAAAACCATATCCCCTTGAGCCACACGCTCCAGGGATCTGAACCTTACCACAACAATAAATAGGACATGCTGGAGGGAAAGATTTCTGTCCCAGAGACTTCCCATGCTCTGGAACAAGATTCCAATCTACATTAGGCAGAGCTCCTCGCTAACCCTCTTCAAGAGAAACCTTGATGAGTGGATGGGAAACAAAAAGTTTACCCCAGGGATCACTTCAATGGCTCTGCTGGACATAGGCACAGGGAACTAATCTAAGGGGGCAGTGAAAGCCAACATATTCTGGCTAGGCTTATAAATGCCTTTGGGCAGATAGCCTAGTACCTACCTATGAACCTATGAACATAAGAAAAGTTCTTTCGTACCACCATACCATTCTAGGGTTAAACTTTTCAATGATAGTGTGTTACGTGAACTGAACATTAATCAGAATGAGATTTTTAAACATGATGGTGACAATTTAACATTTACAGAGAGGTTGGCTTTAAAACATTTAAAGGAAAACAAAGACATAGTGATACTTAAAGTGGATAAGGGTGGGGCGGTAGTGGTTTGGAAGACATCTGAATATATTAGTGAAGTAAACAGGCACCTTAATGGTGGCAGGTTCTATTATAGACTGCCTTTGGATCCTATGGCTGACTTTAAATGTAGAATAGATGAAATGTTGATGGAATACAACAAAAAAGATTATATTAAAGATGCATTAGTAAAGGAATTAATGGTGGAAAAACCTAGACCACAAACATTCAACATATTGCCAAAGATACATAAAAATGCCCCCCCCCCCCCCCGGGAGACCAATAGTGTCAGGAATTGGGTCTTTGAAAGAACCTATCTCTATGTATTTAGAATTTCAGTTTAAGCCATTATTACAGTTAGTCAATTTAAGACTGAAAGATACTAATGAGTTTCTGGAACTTGTGATTGACTTACAAATAACACATGATTCATACATCTGCACTTTAGATGTGCAATCTTTATATACCAGCTTTCCACATCATGGAGGTATTGAGGCCATTAAATATTGGCTTGCTGAATATGGGCACTACTCAAAGGAACATGAGGAATTTTTGTTAAATTTGATGAAGTTAGTATTGAACAATGTTTTCTATTTTGGTAAAGACTGCTACCTGCAGGTAAAGGGCACAACGATGGGTACTACACTCGCTCCAGTGTACGCTGACCTATCTATGGGGTATTTAGAGTGCAATTTAATTGATAATATTGACAATCCATTCAGGGGTGAATTGGTGATGTGGAGACGCTACCTGGACGACTGCTGGGCAGTTTGCTCCAGTTCATTAGCAGACTGGAAATTATTTGCAGAATACCTCTGTTTTATTGTATTTGGCATTAATTTTGTAGATAGAATAAAAAAGACATCTATTGACTTTTTGGATGTACATGTAGAGAAAGCTGATGATGGCATTATCAATACAGTGTTATATAGAAAGCCCTTTACAAAAAATTATTTATTAAAAGCAGATAGTTGTCATCCGAGACATACTATTAGTAATATACCCAAGTCCCAATTTAGGAGGCTACAGTGAATTTGTAATAAGGATGATAATTATAGGACTGAGGTCAGTCAGATGAGTAAAAGATTTATGGAATGAGGATATAACAGTCAACACATTAAAAAAGAAGAAGAGGTAGCGCTAACATTAAAAAGGGAATTAATACAAAGAAATACCCACAGTCAAGAACAGGTAGCCGAACAAGTTAAACCTAGATTGATTGCCACATATGGAACCAACACATTTAAAATACATATTATTGATAAATACTAGCATATCTTGAAAACAGATGAGATTTTTGATGAGTGTTTAGATGAACATTGTCTTTATGGATACAAATGGGGCAGAAATATTGGAGAATCTTTGTCTTGGTTCAAAAAGATGAATACGGGTAATAAATGTGAACTAAACACAATCAGAGGTAGTAACACTTGTGGAAATTGCACATATTGTAAGGTGATTTTGAAATCAAAATCATTTACATCTATAAACACTTCTAAGGTATTTGAGATTAGGAAATTAATAACATGCCACAGTGAATGGATAATTTACATGGCTTTATGCCAATGCGGAGCCTTTTATGTAGTACAGACATCACGTTCATTTAAAATCAGGGTAGCAGTACATTTAAGTGACATAAGATGTCAAAGTACGAGGAGTGCCTTATTTAAACATAAAAGTGAACATATATCTGCTAATTTTGTATTTGTGGGCATAGATTCTATATGGAACACAAATTTGTCTGAAGTTCAAAAACATACTTTTTTAGATAAGAAAGAAAGGATTTGGATTATAAATCTGGGGGCATTGTATAAACCTGGGTTGAATGAACATTTATAAGAATGTGCATGTTAAGTGCTTGTGACATGTGACTCTTCATGTTTTTTGTGAGACTTATTTGAGTTTAATAGTGGATGGATACACTCGCAAGGGATATATCAAAAACTGAAGGGGTATGTATTTAATATAAATTGTTTAATGGGAGTTGATTTCACCCTGTGTCTTTAAGAATTGGGTATACAAATGTATGTATTGTAAGGGACTGTATTATTCCAGTGAGGACATCAGGGAGCAAAACCGGTTTGGAGTTTCTTGTTGCTGTGACTGTTGGCCATGGGCTTTTGTTAGAATTGGCATTTGCCTAAATAAATGATGCTGAAAGTATTACCTGGATTTTATTTTGTTTTCATTACAATTTCAGTAATGTATATAACATAGTGGTGCTAGTGGTGCTGGACTATCATTTTGATGTCTTATATATATATATATATATATATATATATATATATATATATATATGGGTATAGGACATTTCACTGAATGCACATTTCACTGAAAGTCAAATTAGTGTGCACTTTTCACTGAAAGCTCAATTCACTGAAACACATTTCACTGAAAGTTATATATGGCCTTTTCCTCACTGTAGTGCGACCCTGGAGTTAGTATATTTAGTAAGGGGGGGTGTGCATATTTTAAATATTTTGAACTATATACATGGATATTTGCAATTCCAATATATTACTCTTTTCTGAACATAATATATACTTAAAATATGTGGGGGGCTATGCCCCTCCACACCCCCGTTACTATATATATATATATATATATATATATATATATATATATATATATATATATATATTAACTCCAGGGTTGCACTACAGTGGGAAAAAGGCCATATACAACTTTCAGTGAAATGTGTTTCAGTGAATTGAGTTTTTAATGAATTGTGCTTTCAGTGATTTGTGTTCAGTCATTTGAGTTTCAGTGAAATGTGCTAGACCCATATATAAATATATATATATATATATATATATATATATATATATATATATATATATATATATATATATCATCATCTTCTTTTGGCTGTTCCCATTAGGGGTCGCCACACTGGATCATCTGTTTCCATTTCTTCCTGTCCTCTGCATCTTGCTCTGTCACACCAACCACCTGCATGTCCTCTCTTACCACATCCATAAACTTTATCTTAGGCCTTCCTCTTTTCTTGTTACCTGGTAGCTTCATCCTTAGCAGCTTTTTTCCCAATATACTCAGCATCCCTCCTCAGCACATGTCCAAACCAATGTAATCTTGCCTCTCTGGCTTTGTCTTCAAACCTTCCAACCTGGGCTGGCCCTCTAATATACATATTCCTAATCCTGTTCACCCTCGTCACACCCAGTGCAAATCTTAACATCTTTAACTCTGTCACATCCAGCTCTAACCCCTGTCTTTTTGGCAATGTCACTGTCTCCAACCCATATAACATAGCTGGTCTCACTACCCTCTTGTAGACCTTCCCTTTCATTCTTACTGGTACTCGTCTGTCACAAATCACTCCTGACATTCTTCTCCACCCAATCCATCCTGCCTGTACTCTCTTCTTCACCTCTCCACACTCACCATTACTCTGAACTATTGATCCCAAGTATTTAAACTCATCCACCTTAGGCCACCTCTACTCCTTGCATCCTCACCATTCCTCTATCCTCCCTCTCATTCACAGACATATATTCTGTCTTAGTCCTGCTGACCTTCATTCCTCTTCCCTATAGAGCATTCCTCCATCTCTCCTGGGTCTCCTCCACCTGTTCCCTACTCTCACTACAGATCACAATGTCATCTGCAAACATCATAGTCCACTGGGACTCTTGTCTGATCTTGTCTGTCAACCTGTCCATCACCATTGCAAATAAGAAAGGGCTCAGAGCTGATCCTTGATGTAATCCCACCTCCACCTTAAACGCATCCATCACTCCCACCTCAGACTTCACCTCTGTCACACTACCCTCGTACATATCCTGTACCACTCTTACATATTTCTCTGAC